>NW_027256005.1:0-197736 GCF_045679555.1 Salvelinus alpinus | reverse complement strand
CAGATTACAGCCAGAAAGGAGACTAGACATCAACCACCACAAAACCACCATCAGATTAGAGACACAAGGGAGACTAGATATCAACGACCCGACTACCACTATAAGATTAGAGCCATAAGGGAGACTAGAAATCTACCAACCCACTACCACAATCAGATTAGAGCCATAAGGGAGACTAGATATCTACGACCCCACTACCACCATCATATTAGAGCCACAAAGGAGACTAGACATCTACCATATCTACCACTATCAGATTAGAGCCATAAAGGAGACTAGACATCAACCACCACAAAACCACTATCAGATTAGAGACACAAGGGAGACTAGACATCTACCACATCACTACCACTATCAGATTAGAGTTATAAAGGAGACTAGACATCTACCAACCCACTACCACTATAAGATTAGAGCCACAAGGGAGACTAGACATCTACCAGCCCACTACCATTATCAGATTAGAGCCACAAGGGAGACTAGACATCTACCAGCCCACTACAACTATCAGATTAGAGCCACAAGGGAGACTAGACATCTACCAGCCCACTACCACTATCAGATTAGAGTTATAAAGAAGACTAGACATCTACCAACCCACAACCACTATCTGATTAGTGACACAAGCGAGATTAGACATCTACCACCCCACTACCACTATCAGATTAGAGTTATAAAGGAGACTAGACATCTACCAACCCACAACCACTATCTGATTAGTGACACAAGCGAGATTAGACATCTACCACCCCACTACCACTATCAGATTAGAGTTATAAAGGAGACTAGACATCTACCAGCCCACTACCACTATCAGATTAGAGTCATAAGGGATACTAGATATCTACAACCCCACTACCACCATCATATTAGAGCCACAAAGGAGACTAGACATCTACCACCCCAGTACAACTATCAGATTAAAGCCATAAGGGAGACTAGACATCTAGCACCCCACTACCACTATCAGATTAGAGCCATAAGGGAGACTAGACATCTAGCACCCCACTACCACTATCAGATTAGAGTTATAAAGGAGACTAGACATCTACCAACCCACTACCACTATAAAATTAGAGCCACAAGGGAGACTAGACAACTACCAGCTCACTACAACTATCAGATTAGAGCCACAAGGGAGACTAGACATCGACCACCTCACTACCACTATAAGATTAGAGCCATAAGGGAGACTAGACATCTAGCACCCCACTACCACTATCAGATTAGAGCCATAAGGGAGACTAGACATCTAGCACCCCACTACCACTATCAGATTAGAGCCATTAGGGAGACTAGACATCTACCAGCCCACTACCACTATCAGATTAGAGTTATAAAGGAGACTAGACATCTACCAGCCCACTACCACTATCAGATTAGAGTCATAAGGGATACTAGATATCTACAACCCCACTACCACCATCATATTAGAGCCACAAAGGAGACTAGACATCTACCATATCTACCACCATCATATTAGAGCCACAAAGGAGACTAGACATCTACCATATCTACCACTATCAGATTAGAGCCATGAAGAAGACTAGACATCTACCACCCCACTACAACTATCAGATTAGAGCCATAAGGGAGACTAGACATCTAGCACCCCACTACCACTATCAGATTAGAGCCATAAGGGAGACTAAACATCTAGCACCCCACTACCACTATCAGATTAGAGCCATTAGGGAGACTAGACATCTACCAGCCCACTACCACTATCAGATTAGAGCCATAAGGGAGTCTAGACATCTAGCACCCCACTACCACTATCAGATTAGAGCCATAAAGGAGACTAGACATCTACCAACCCACTACCACAATCAGATTAGAGCCACAAAGGAGACTAGACATCTACCACATCTACCACTATCAGATTAGAGCCATAAAGGAGACTAGACATCAACCACAACAAAACCACTATCAGATTAGAGACACAAGGGAGACTAGATATCAACGACCCGACTACCACTATAAGATTAGAGCCATAAGGGGGACTAGATATCTACGACCCCACTACCACCATCATATTAGAGCCACAAAGGAGACTAGACATCTACCACCACAAAACCACTATCAGATTAGAGACACAAGGGAGACTAGACATCTACCACCCCACTACCACTATCAGATTAGAGTTATAAAGGAGACTAGACATCTACAACCCACTACCACTATAAGATTAGAGCCACAAGGGAGACTAGACATCTACCAGCCCAATACAACTATCAGATTAGAGCCACAAGGGAGACTAGACATCTTCCAGCCCACTACCACTATCAGATTAGAGTTATAAAGGAGACTAGACATCTACCAACCCATAACCACTATCAGATTAGAGCCACAAGGGAGCCTAGACATCTACCAGCCCACTACAACTATCAGATTAGAGCCACAAGGGAGACTAGACATCGACCACCTCACTACCACTATAAGATTAGAGCCATAAGGGAGACTAGAAATCTACCAACCCACTACCACTATCAGATTAGAGCCATAAGGGAGACTAGATATCTACGACCCCACTACCACCATCATATTAGCGCCACAAAGGAGACTAGACATCTACCACTATCAGATTAGAGCCATAAAGGAGACTAGATATCGACCACCCCACTACCACTATCAGATTAGAGTTATAAAGGAGACTAGACATCTACCAGCCCACTACCACTATAAGATTAGAGCCACAAGGGAGACTAGACATCTACCAGCCCACTACAACTATCAGATTAGAGCCACAAGGGAGACTAGACATCTACCAGCCCACTACCACTATCAGATTAGAGTCATAAGGGATACTAGATATCTACAACCCCACTACCACTATCAGATTACAGCCATAAAGGAGACTAGACATCAACCACCACAAAACCACTATCAGATTAGAGACACAAGGGAGACTAGATATCAACGACCCGACTACCACTATAAGATTAGAGCCATAAGGGAGACTAGAAATCTACCAACCCACTACCACAATCAGATTAGAGCCATAAGGGAGACTAGATATCTACGACCCCACTACCACCATCATATTAGAGCCACAAAGGAGACTAGACATCTACCATATCTACCACTATCAGATTAGAGCCATAACGGAGACTAGACATCAACCACCACAAAGCCACTATCAGATTAGAGACACAAGGGAGACTAGACATCTACCACAACACTACCACTATCAGATTAGAGTTATAAAGGAGACTAGACATCTACCAACCCACTACCACTATCAGATTAGAGTTATAAAGGAGACTAGACATCTACCAACCCACTACCACTATAAGATTAGAGCCACAAGGGAGACTAGACATCTACCAGCCCACTACCACTATCAGATTAGAGTTATAAAGGAGACTAGACATCTACCAACCCACTACCACTATAAGATTAGAGCCACAAGGGAGCCTAGACATCTACCAGCCCACTACAACTATCAGATTAGAGTTATAACGGAGACTAGACATCGACCACCCCACTACCACTATCAGATTAGAGTTATAAAGGACACTAGTCATCTACCAGCCCACTACCACTATAAGATTAGAGCCACAAGGGAGACTAGACATCTACCAGCCCACTACAACTATCAGATTAGAGCCATAAGGGAGACTAGACATCTACCAGCCCACTACCACTATCAGATTAGAGCCATAAAGGAGACTAGACATCTACCAACCCACTACCACAATCAGATTAGAGCCACAAAGGAGACTAGACATCTACCACATCTACCACTATCAGATTAGAGCCATAAAGGAGACTAGACATCAACCACAACAAAACCACTATCAGATTAGAGACACAAGGGAGACTAGATATCAACGACCTGACTACCACTATAAGATTAGAGCCATAAGGGAGACTAGATATCTACGACCCCACTACCACCATCATATTAGAGCCACAAAGGAGACTAGACATCTACCACCACAAAACCACTATCAGATTAGAGACACAAGGGAGACTAGACATCTACCACCCCACTACCACTATC
Organism: Salvelinus alpinus; assembly: GCF_045679555.1. Classification (NCBI taxonomy): domain Eukaryota; kingdom Metazoa; phylum Chordata; class Actinopteri; order Salmoniformes; family Salmonidae; genus Salvelinus; species Salvelinus alpinus. The sequence goes on along the minus strand of NW_027256005.1, from coordinate 193,730 downwards.
AGATTAGAGTTATAAAGGAGACTAGACATCTACAACCCACTACCACTATAAGATTAGAGCCACAAGGGAGACTAGACATCTACCAGCCCAATACAACTATCAGATTAGAGCCACAAGGGAGACTAGACATCTTCCAGCCCACTACCACTATCAGATTAGAGTTATAAAGGAGACTAGACATCTACCAACCCACAACCACTATCAGATTAGAGCCACAAGGGAGCCTAGACATCTACCAGCCCACTACAACTATCAGATTAGAGCCACAAGGGAGACTAGACATCGACCACCTCACTACCACTATAAGATTAGAGCCATAAGGGAGACTAGAAATCTACCAACCCACTACCACTATCAGATTAGAGCCATAAGGGAGACTAGATATCTACGACCCCACTACCACCATCATATTAGCGCCACAAAGGAGACTAGACATCTACCACTATCAGATTAGAGCCATAAAGGAGACTAGATATCGACCACCCCACTACCACTATCAGATTAGAGTTATAAAGGAGACTAGACATCTACCAGCCCACTACCACTATAAGATTAGAGCCACAAGGGAGACTAGACATCTACCAGCCCACTACAACTATCAGATTAGAGCCACAAGGGAGACTAGACATCTACCAGCCCACTACCACTATCAGATTAGAGTCATAAGGGATATTAGATATCTACAACCCCACTACCACTATCAGATTACAGCCATAAAGGAGACTAGACATCAACCACCACAAAACCACTATCAGATTAGAGCCATAAAGGAGACTAGATATCAACGACCCGACTACCACTATAAGATTAGAGCCATAAGGGAGACTAGAAATCTACCAACCCACTACCACAATCAGATTAGAGCCATAAGGGAGACTAGATATCTACGACCCCACTACCACCATCATATTAGAGCCACAAAGGAGACTAGACATCTACCATATCTACCACTATCAGATTAGAGCCATAAAGGAGACTAGACATCAACCACCACAAAGCCACTATCAGATTAGAGACATAAAGGAGACTAGACATCTACCACAACACTACCACTATCAGATTAGAGCCATAAAGGAGACTAGACATCTACCAGCCCACTACCACTATCAGATTAGAGTTATAAAGGAGACTAGACATCTACCAACCCACTACCACTATAAGATTAGAGCCACAAGGGAGCCTAGACATCTACCAGCCCACTACAACTATCAGATTAGAGTTATAACGGAGACTAGACATCGACCACCCCACTACCACTATCAGATTAGAGTTATAAAGGACACTAGACATCTACCAGCCCACTACCACTATAAGATTAGAGCCACAAGGGAGACTAGACATCTACCAGCCCACTACAACTATCAGATTAGAGCCACAAGGGAGACTAGACATCTACCAGCCCACTACCACTATCAGATTAGAGTCATAAGGGATACTAGATATCTACAACCCCACTACCACCATCATATTAGCGCCACAAAGGAGACTAGACATCTACCATATCTACCACTATCAGACTAGAGAGACAAGGGAGACGAGACATATACCACCCCACTACCACTATCAGATTACAGCCTTAAAGGAGACTAGACATCAACCACCACAAAATCACTATCAGATTAGAGCCATAAAGAAGACTAGACATCTACCACCCCACTACCACTATCAGATTAGAGCCATTAGGGAGACTAGACATCCACCAGCCCACTACCACTATCAGATTAGAGCCATAAGGGAGACTAGACATCTAGCACCCCACTACCACTATCAGATTAGAGCCATAAAGAAGACTAGACATCAACCACAACAAAACCACTATCAGATTAGAGACAGAAGGGAGACTAGATATCAAGGACCCCACTACCACTATCAGATTAGAGCCATAAGGGAGACTAGAAATCTACCAACCCACTACCACTATAAGATTAGAGCCATAAGGGAGACTAGAAATCTACCAACCCACTACCACTATCAGATTAGAGTTATAAAGGAGCCTAGAAATCTACCAACCCACTACCACTATCAGATTAGAGCCATAAGGGAGACTAGATATCTACGACCCCACTACCACCATCATATTAGAGCCACAAAGGAGACTAGACATCTACCATATCTACCACTATCAGATTAGAGCCATAAAGGAGACTAGACGTCAACCACCACAAAACCACTATCAGATTAGAGACACAAGGGAGCCTAGACATCTACCACCCCACTACCACTATCAGATTAGAGTTATAATGGAGACTAGACATCTACCAACCCACTACCACTATCAGATTAGAGCCACAAGGGAGCCTAGACATCTACCAGCCCACTACAACTATCAGATTAGAGTTATAAAGGAGACTAGACATCGACCACCCCACTACAACTATCAGTTTAGAGTTATAAAGGAGACTAGACATCAACCACCACAAAACCACTATCAGATTAGAGACACAAAGGAGACTAGACATCTACCACCCCACTACCACTATCAGATTAGAGTTATAAAGGAGACTAGACATCAACCACCCCACTACCACTTTAAGATTAGAGCCACAAGGAAGACTAGACATCTACCAGCCCACTACAACTATCAGATTAGATCCACAAGGGAGACTAGACATCTACCAGCCCACTACCACTATCAGATTAGAGTTATAAAGGAGACTAGACATCTACCAACCCACAACCACTATCAGATTAGAGCCACAAGGGAGCCTAGACATCTACCAGCCCACTACCACTATCAGATTAGAGCAATACGGGAGACTAGATATCTACGACCCCACTACCACCATCATATTAGCGCCACAAAGGAGACTAGACATCTACCATATCTACCACTATCAGATTAGAGCCATAAAGGAGACTAGACATCAACCACCACAAAACCACTATCAGACTAGAGACACAAGGGAGACGAGACATCTACCACCCCACTACCACTATCAGATTAGAGTTATAAAGGAGACTAGACATCGACCACCCCACTACCACTATCAGATGAGAGCCATTAGGGAGACTAGACATCTACCAGCCCACTACCACTATCAGATTAGAGCCACAAAGGAGACTAGATATCTACCACATCTACCACTATCAGATTACAGCCATAAAGGAGACTAGACATCGACCACCACAAAACTACAATCAGATTAGATCCATAAAGAAGACTAGACATCTACCACCCCACTACCACTATCAGATTAGAGCCATTAGGGAGACTAGACATCTACCAGCCCACTACCACTATCAGATTAGAGCCATTAGGGAGACTAGACATCCACCAGCCCACTACCACTATCAGATTAGAGCCATAAGGGAGACTAGACATCTAGCACCCCACTACCACTATCAGATTAGAGCCATAAAGAAGACTAGACATCAACCACAACAAAACCACTATCAGATTAGAGACAGAAGGGAGACTAGATATCAAGGACCCCACTACCACTATCAGATTAGAGCCATAAGGGAGACTAGAAATCTACCAACCCACTACCACTATAAGATTAGAGCCATAAGGGAGACTAGAAATCTACCAACCCACTACCACTATCAGATTAGAGTTATAAAGGAGCCTAGAAATCTACCAACCCACTACCACTATCAGATTAGAGCCATAAGGGAGACTAGATATCTACGACCCCACTACCACCATCATATTAGAGCCACAAAGGAGACTAGACATCTACCATATCTACCACTATCAGATTAGAGCCATAAAGGAGACTAGACGTCAACCACCACAAAACCACTATCAGATTAGAGACACAAGGGAGCCTAGACATCTACCACCCCACTACCACTATCAGATTAGAGTTATAATGGAGACTAGACATCTACCAACCCACTACCACTATCAGATTAGAGCCACAAGGGAGCCTAGACATCTACCAGCCCACTACAACTATCAGATTAGAGTTATAAAGGAGACTAGACATCGACCACCCCACTACAACTATCAGTTTAGAGTTATAAAGGAGACTAGACATCAACCACCACAAAACCACTATCAGATTAGAGACACAAAGGAGACTAGACATCTACCACCCCACTACCACTATCAGATTAGAGTTATAAAGGAGACTAGACATCAACCACCCCACTACCACTTTAAGATTAGAGCCACAAGGGAGACTAGACATCTACCAGCCCACTACAACTATCAGATTAGAGCCACAAGGGAGACTAGACATCTACCAGCCCACTACCACTATCAGATTAGAGTTATAAAGGAGACTAGACATCTACCAACCCACAACCACTATCAGATTAGAGCCACAAGGGAGCCTAGACATCTACCAGCCCACTACCACTATCAGATTAGAGCAATACGGGAGACTAGATATCTACGACCCCACTACCACCATCATATTAGCGCCACAAAGGAGACTAGACATCTACCATATCTACCACTATCAGATTAGAGCCATAAAGGAGACTAGACATCAACCACCACAAAACCACTATCAGACTAGAGACACAAGGGAGACGAGACATCTACCACCCCACTACCACTATCAGATTAGAGTTATAAAGGAGACTAGACATCGACCACCCCACTACCACTATCAGATGAGAGCCATTAGGGAGACTAGACATCTACCAGCCCACTACCACTATCAGATTAGAGCCACAAAGGAGACTAGATATCTACCACATCTACCACTATCAGATTACAGCCATAAAGGAGACTAGACATCGACCACCACAAAACTACAATCAGATTAGATCCATAAAGAAGACTAGACATCTACCACCCCACTACCACTATCAGATTAGAGCCATTAGGGAGACTAGACATCTACCAGCCCACTACCACTATCAGATTAGAGCCATAAGGGAGACTAGACATCTAGCACCCCACTTTCACTATCAGATTAGAGCCATAAGGGAGACTAGACATCGACCACCCCACTACCACTATAAGATTAGAGCCACAAGGGAGTCTAGACATCTACCAGCCCACTACCACTATCAGATTAGAGTCAAAAGGGATACTAGATATCTACAACCCCACTAACACCATTATATTAGAGCCACAAAGGAGACTAGACATCTACCACATCTACCACTATCAGATTACAGCCATAAAGGAGACTAGACATCAACCACCACAAAACCACTATCAGTTTAGAGCCATAAAGAAGACTAGACATCTACCGCCCCACTACCACTATCAGATTAGAGCCATTAGGGAGACTAGACATCTACCAGCCCACTACCACTATCAGATTAGAGCCATAAGGGAGACTAGACATCTAGCACCCAACTACCACTATCAGATTAGAGCCATAAGGGAGACTAGACATCTACCAGCCCACTACCACTATCAGATTAGAGCCATAAAGGAGACTAGACATCTACCAACCCACTACCACTATCAGATTAGAGCCACAAAGGATACTAGACATCTACCACATCTACCACTATCAGATTAGAGCCACAACCACAACCAAACCACTATCAGATTAGAGACACAAGGGAGACTAGACATCTACCAGCCCACTACAACTATCAGATTAGAGCCACAAGGGAGACTAGACATCTACCAGCCCACTACCACTATCAGATTAGAGTTATAAAGGAGACTAGACATCTACCAACCCACAACCACTATCAGATTAGAGCCACAAGGGAGCCTAGACATCTACCAGCCCACTACCACTAAGAGATTAGAGCCATAAGGTAGACTAGAAATCTACCAACCCACTACCACTATCAGATTAGAGCCATAAGGGAGACTAGATATCTACGACCCCACTACCACCATCATATTAGAGCCACAAAGGAGACTAGACATCTACCATATCTACCACTATCAGATTAGAGCCATAAAGGAGACTAGACATCAACCACCACAAAACCACTATCAGATTAGAGACACAAGGGAGACTAGACATCTACCACCCCACTACCACTATCAGATTAGACTTATAAAGGAGACTAGACATCTACCAACCCACTACCACTATAAGATTAGAGCCACAAGGGAGACTAGACATCTACCAGCCCACTACAACTATCAGATTAGAGTCATAAGGGAGACTAGACATCTACCAGCCCACTACCACTATCAGATTAGAGTTATAAAGGAGACTAGACATCTACCAACCCACAACCACTATCAGATTAGAGCCACAAGGGAGCCTAGACATCTACCAGCCCACTACCACTATCAGATTAGAGCAATACGGGAGACTAGATATCTACGACCCCACTACCACCATCATATTAGCGCCACAAAGGAGACTAGACATCTACCATATCTACCACTATCAGATTAGAGCCATAAGGGAGACTAGAAATCTACCAACCCACTACCACTATAAGATTAGAGCCATAAGGGAGACTAGAAATCTACCAACCCACTACCACTATCAGATTAGAGTTATAAAGGAGCCTAGAAATCTACCAACCCACTACCACTATCGATTAGAGTTATAAGGGAGACCACTACCACCATCATATTAGAGCCACAAAGGAGACTAGACATCTACCATATCTACCACTATCAGATTAGAGCCATAAAGGAGACTAGACGTCAACCACCACAAAACCACTATCAGATTAGAGACACAAGGGAGACTAGACATCTACCACCCCACTACCACTATCAGATTAGAGTTATAATGGAGACTAGACATCTACCAACCCACTACCACTATCAGATTAGAGCCACAAGGGAGCCTAGACATCTACCAGCCCACTACAACTATCAGATTAGAGTTATAAAGGAGACTAGACATCGACCACCCCACTACAACTATCAGTTTAGAGTTATAAAGGAGACTAGACATCAACCACCACAAAACCACTATCAGATTAGAGACACAAAGGAGACTAGACATCTACCACCCCACTACCACTATCAGATTAGAGTTATAAAGGAGACTAGACATCAACCACCCCACTACCACTTTAAGATTAGAGCCACAAGGGAGACTAGACATCTACCAGCCCACTACAACTATCAGATTAGAGCCACAAGGGAGACTAGACATCTACCAGCCCACTACCACTATCAGATTAGAGTTATAAAGGAGACTAGACATCTACCAACCCACAACCACTATCAGATTAGAGCCACAAGGGAGCCTAGACATCTACCAGCCCACTACCACTATCAGATTAGAGCAATACGGGAGACTAGATATCTACGACCCCACTACCACCATCATATTAGCGCCACAAAGGAGACTAGACATCTACCATATCTACCACTATCAGATTAGAGCCATAAAGGAGACTAGACATCAACCACCACAAAACCACTATCAGACTAGAGACACAAGGGAGACGAGACATCTACCACCCCACTACCACTATCAGATTAGAGTTATAAAGGAGACTAGACATCGACCACCCCACTACCACTATCAGATGAGAGCCATTAGGGAGACTAGACATCTACCAGCCCACTACCACTATCAGATTAGAGCCACAAAGGAGACTAGATATCTACCACATCTACCACTATCAGATTACAGCCATAAAGGAGACTAGACATCGACCACCACAAAACTACAATCAGATTAGATCCATAAAGAAGACTAGACATCTACCACCCCACTACCACTATCAGATTAGAGCCATTAGGGAGACTAGACATCTACCAGCCCACTACCACTATCAGATTAGAGCCATAAGGGAGACTAGACATCTAGCACCCCACTTTCACTATCAGATTAGAGCCATAAGGGAGACTAGACATCGACCACCCCACTACCACTATAAGATTAGAGCCACAAGGGAGTCTAGACATCTACCAGCCCACTACCACTATCAGATTAGAGTCAAAAGGGATACTAGATATCTACAACCCCACTAACACCATTATATTAGAGCCACAAAGGAGACTAGACATCTACCACATCTACCACTATCAGATTACAGCCATAAAGGAGACTAGACATCAACCACCACAAAACCACTATCAGTTTAGAGCCATAAAGAAGACTAGACATCTACCGCCCCACTACCACTATCAGATTAGAGCCATTAGGGAGACTAGACATCTACCAGCCCACTACCACTATCAGATTAGAGCCATAAGGGAGACTAGACATCTAGCACCCAACTACCACTATCAGATTAGAGCCATAAGGGAGACTAGACATCTACCAGCCCACTACCACTATCAGATTAGAGCCATAAAGGAGACTAGACATCTACCAACCCACTACCACTATCAGATTAGAGCCACAAAGGATACTAGACATCTACCACATCTACCACTATCAGATTAAAGCCATAAAGAAGACTAGACATCAACCACAACCAAACCACTATCAGATTAGAGACACAAGGGAGACTAGACATCTACCAGCCCACTACAACTATCAGATTAGAGCCACAAGGGAGACTAGACATCTACCAGCCCACTACCACTATCAGATTAGAGTTATAAAGGAGACTAGACATCTACCAACCCACAACCACTATCAGATTAGAGCCACAAGGGAGCCTAGACATCTACCAGCCCACTACCACTAAGAGATTAGAGCCATAAGGTAGACTAGAAATCTACCAACCCACTACCACTATCAGATTAGAGCCATAAGGGAGACTAGATATCTACGACCCCACTACCACCATCATATTAGAGCCACAAAGGAGACTAGACATCTACCATATCTACCACTATCAGATTAGAGCCATAAAGGAGACTAGACATCAACCACCACAAAACCACTATCAGATTAGAGACACAAGGGAGACTAGACATCTACCACCCCACTACCACTATCAGATTAGACTTATAAAGGAGACTAGACATCTACCAACCCACTACCACTATAAGATTAGAGCCACAAGGGAGACTAGACATCTACCAGCCCACTACAACTATCAGATTAGATCCACAAGGGAGACTAGACATCTACCAGCCCACTACCACTATCAGATTAGAGTTATAAAGGAGACTAGACATCTACCAACCCACAACCACTATCAGATTAGAGCCACAAGGGAGCCTAGACATCTACCAGCCCACTACCACTATCAGATTAGAGCAATACGGGAGACTAGATATCTACGACCCCACTACCACCATCATATTAGCGCCACAAAGGAGACTAGACATCTACCATATCTACCACTATCAGATTAGAGCCATAAAGGAGACTAGACATCAACCACCACAAAACCACTATCAGACTAGAGACACAAGGGAGACGAGACATCTACCACCCCACTACCACTATCAGATTAGAGTTATAAAGGAGACTAGACATCGACCACCCCACTACCACTATCAGATGAGAGCCATTAGGGAGACTAGACATCTACCAGCCCACTACCACTATCAGATTAGAGCCACAAAGGAGACTAGATATCTACCACATCTACCACTATCAGATTACAGCCATAAAGGAGACTAGACATCGACCACCACAAAACTACAATCAGATTAGATCCATAAAGAAGACTAGACATCTACCACCCCACTACCACTATCAGATTAGAGCCATAAAGGAGACTAGACATCTACCACCCCACTACCACTATCAGATTAGAGCCATTAGGGAGACTAGACATCCACCAGCCCACTACCACTATCAGATTAGAGCCATAAGGGAGACTAGACATCTAGCACCCCACTACCACTATCAGATTAGAGCCATAAAGAAGACTAGACATCAACCACAACAAAACCACTATCAGATTAGAGACAGAAGGGAGACTAGATATCAAGGACCCCACTACCACTATCAGATTAGAGCCATAAGGGAGACTAGAAATCTACCAACCCACTACCACTATCAGATTAGAGTTATAAAGGAGCCTAGAAATCTACCAACCCACTACCACTATCAGATTAGAGCCATAAGGGAGACTAGATATCTACGACCCCACTACCACCATCATATTAGAGCCACAAAGGAGACTAGACATCTACCATATCTACCACTATCAGATTAGAGCCATAAAGGAGACTAGACGTCAACCACCACAAAACCACTATCAGATTAGAGACACAAGGGAGCCTAGACATCTACCACCCCACTACCACTATCAGATTAGAGTTATAATGGAGACTAGACATCTACCAACCCACTACCACTATCAGATTAGAGCCACAAGGGAGCCTAGACATCTACCAGCCCACTAAAACTATCAGATTAGAGTTATAAAGGAGACTAGACATCGACCACCCCACTACAACTATCAGTTTAGAGTTATAAAGGAGACTAGACATCAACCACCACAAAACCACTATCAGATTAGAGACACAAAGGAGACTAGACATCTACCACCCCACTACCACTATCAGATTAGAGTTATAAAGGAGACTAGACATCAACCACCCCACTACCACTTTAAGATTAGAGCCACAAGGGAGACTAGACATCTACCAGCCCACTACAACTATCAGATTAGAGCCACAAGGGAGACTAGACATCTACCAGCCCACTACCACTATCAGATTAGAGTTATAAAGGAGACTAGACATCTACCAACCCACAACCACTATCAGATTAGAGCCACAAGGGAGCCTAGACATCTACCAGCCCACTACCACTATCAGATTAGAGCAATACGGGAGACTAGATATCTACGACCCCACTACCACCATCATATTAGCGCCACAAAGGAGACTAGACATCTACCATATCTACCACTATCAGATTAGAGCCATAAAGGAGACTAGACATCAACCACCACAAAACCACTATCAGACTAGAGACACAAGGGAGACGAGACATCTACCACCCCACTACCACTATCAGATTAGAGTTATAAAGGAGACTAGACATCGACCACCCCACTACCACTATCAGATGAGAGCCATTAGGGAGACTAGACATCTACCAGCCCACTACCACTATCAGATTAGAGCCACAAAGGAGACTAGATATCTACCACATCTACCACTATCAGATTACAGCCATAAAGGAGACTAGACATCGACCACCACAAAACTACAATCAGATTAGATCCATAAAGAAGACTAGACATCTACCACCCCACTACCACTATCAGATTAGAGCCATTAGGGAGACTAGACATCTACCAGCCCACTACCACTATCAGATTAGAGCCATAAGGGAGACTAGACATCTAGCACCCCACTTTCACTATCAGATTAGAGCCATAAGGGAGACTAGACATCGACCACCCCACTACCACTATAAGATTAGAGCCACAAGGGAGTCTAGACATCTACCAGCCCACTACCACTATCAGATTAGAGTCAAAAGGGATACTAGATATCTACAACCCCACTACCACCATTATATTAGAGCCACAAAGGAGACTAGACATCTACCACATCTACCACTATCAGATTACAGCCATAAAGGAGACTAGACATCAACCACCACAAAACCACTATCAGATTAGAGCCATAAAGAAGACTAGACATCTACCGCCCCACTACCACTATCAGATTAGAGCCATTAGGGAGACTAGACATCTACCAGCCCACTACCACTATCAGATTAGAGCCATAAGGGAGACTAGACATCTAGCACCCAACTACCACTATCAGATTAGAGCCATAAGGGAGACTAGACATCTACCAGCCCACTACCACTATCAGATTAGAGCCATAAAGGAGACTAGACATCTACCAACCCACTACCACTATCAGATTAGAGCCACAAAGGATACTAGACATCTACCACCACAAAACCACTATCAGACTAGAGACACAAGGGAGACGAGACATCTACCACCCCACTACCACTATCAGATTAGAGTTATAAAGGAGACTAGACATCGACCACCCCACTACCACTATCAGATTAGAGCCATAAGGGAGACTAGACATCTACCAGCCCACTACCACTATCAGATTAGAGCCACAAAGGAGACTAGATATCTACCACATCTACCACTATCAGATTACAGCCATAAAGGAGACTAGACATCGACCACCACAAAACTACAATCAGATTAGATCCATAAAGAAGACTAGACATCTACCACCCCACTACCACTATCAGATTAGAGCCATTAGGGAGACTAGACATCTACCAGCCCACTACCACTATCAGATTAGAGCCATAAGGGAGACTAGACATCTAGCACCCCACTTTCACTATCAGATTAGAGCCATAAGGGAGACTAGACATCGACCACCCCACTACCACTATAAGATTAGAGCCACAAGGGAGTCTAGACATCTACCAGCCCACTACCACTATCAGATTAGAGTCAAAAGGGATACTAGATATCTACAACCCCACTAACACCATTATATTAGAGCCACAAAGGAGACTAGACATCTACCACATCTACCACTATCAGATTACAGCCATAAAGGAGACTAGACATCAACCACCACAAAACCACTATCAGTTTAGAGCCATAAAGAAGACTAGACATCTACCGCCCCACTACCACTATCAGATTAGAGCCATTAGGGAGACTAGACATCTACCAGCCCACTACCACTATCAGATTAGAGCCATAAGGGAGACTAGACATCTAGCACCCAACTACCACTATCAGATTAGAGCCATAAGGGAGACTAGACATCTACCAGCCCACTACCACTATCAGATTAGAGCCATAAAGGAGACTAGACATCTACCAACCCACTACCACTATCAGATTAGAGCCACAAAGGATACTAGACATCTACCACATCTACCACTATCAGATTAAAGCCATAAAGAAGACTAGACATCAACCACAACCAAACCACTATCAGATTAGAGACACAAGGGAGACTAGACATCTACCACCCCACTACCACTATAAGATTAGAGCCACAAGGGAGAATAGACATCTACCAGCCCACTACAACTATCAGATTAGAGCCACAAGGGAGACTAGACATCTACCAGCCCACTACCACTATCAGATTAGAGTTATAAAGGAGACTAGACATCTACCAACCCACAACCACTATCAGATTAGAGCCACAAGGGAGCCTAGACATCTACCAGCCCACTACCACTAAGAGATTAGAGCCATAAGGTAGACTAGAAATCTACCAACCCACTACCACTATCAGATTAGAGCGCACCCTAACAACGCACCCTAACGACAGGACGCACCCTGACGCACCCTAACGACGCACCCTGACACACCCTAACAACGCACCCTGACGACACAACGCACCCTGACGAACCCTAACGACGCACCCTGACGCACCCTAACAACGCACCCTGACGACACAACGCACCCTGACGAACCCTAACGACGCACCCTGACGCACCCTGACGACACACCCTGACGCACCCTAACGACGCACTCTGACGAACCCTAACGACGCACCCTGACGCACCCTAACGACGCACCCTGACGCACCCTGACACACCCTAACGACGCACCCTGACGAACCCTAACGACGCCCCCTGACGCACCCTAACGACGCACCCTGACGCACCCTAACGACGCACCCTGACGCACCCTAACGACGCACCCTGACGCACCCTAACGACGCACCCTGACGAACCCTAACGACGCACCCTAATGCACCCTGACGACACACCCTGACGCACCCTAACGACGCACTCTGACGAACCCTAACGACGCACCCTGACGCACCCTAACGACGCACCCTAGCGACGCACCCTGACGAACCCTAACGACGCACCCTAACGACAGGACGCACCCTGACGCACCCTAACGACGCACCCTGACGCACCCTAACGACGCACCCTGACGCACCCTAACGACGCACCCTGACGACACTCTAACGACGCACCCTGACGCACCCTAACAACGCACCCTAACGACAGGACGCACCCTGACGCACCCTAACGACGCACCCTATCGCACCCTAACGACGCACCCTGACACACCCTAACGACGCACCCTGACGAACCCTAACGACGCACCCTGACGAACCCTAACGACGCACCCTGACGCACCCTAACGACGCACCCTGACGCACCCTAACGACGCACCCTGACGAACCCTAACGACGCACCCTGACGCACCCTAACAACGCACCCTGACGACACAACGCACCCTGACGAACCCTAACGACGCACCCTGACGCACCCTAACGACGCACCCTGACGCACCCTAACGACGCACCCTGACGAACCCTAATGACGCACCCTATCTCACCCTAATGACGCACCCTAACGACGCACCCTATCGCACCCTAACAACGCACCCTGACACACCCTAACGACGCACCCTGACGCACCCTAACGACGCACCCTGACGCACCCTAACGACGCACCCTGACGAACCCTAACGACGCACCCTGACGCACCCTAACGACGCACCCTGACGCACCCTAACGACGCACCCTAACGACGCACCCTGACGAACCCTAACGACGCACCCTATCTCACCCTAATGACGCACCCTAACGACGCACCCTATCGCACCCTAACAACGCACCCTGACACACCCTAACGACGCACCCTGACGCACACTAACGACGCACCCTGACGAACCCTAACAACGCACCCTAACGACAGGACGCACCCTGACGCACCCTAACGACGCACCCTAACGACAGGACGCACCCTGACGCACCCTAACGACGCACCCTATCGCACCCTAACGACGCACCCTGACACACCCTAACGACGCACCCTGACGCACCCTAACGACGCACCCTGACGCACCCTAACAACGCACCCTAACGACAGGACGCACCCTGACGCACCCTAACGACGCACCCTGACACACCCTAACAACGCACCCTGACGACACAACGCACCCTGACGAACCCTAACGACGCACCCTGACGCACCCTAACGACGCACCCTGACGCACCCTAACGACACACCCTGACGAACCCTAACGACGCACCCTAACGACAGGACGCACCCTGACGCACCCTAACGACAGGACGCACCCTGACGCACCCTGACGCACCCTGACGCACCCTAACAACGCACCCTAACGACACAACGCACCCTGACGCACCCTAACGACGCACCCTGACGCACCCTAAAGACGCACCCTGACGCACCCTAACGACGCACCCTAACGACGCACCCTGACGCACCCTATCGCACCCTAACGACGCACCCTGACACACCCTAACGACGCACCCTGACGCACCCTAACGACGCACCCTGACGAACCCTAACGACGCACCCTAACGACAGGACGCACCCTGACGCACCCTAACGACGCACCCTGACGCACCCTAACAACGCACCCTAACGACAGGACGCACCCTGACGCACCCTAACGACGCACCCTGACACACCCTAACAACGCACCCTGACGACACAACGCACCCTGACGAACCCTAACGACGCACCCTGACGCACCCTAACAACGCACCCTGACGACACAACGCACCCTGACGAACCCTAACGACGCACCCTGACGCACCCTGACGACACACCCTGACGCACCCTAACGACGCACTCTGACGAACCCTAACGACGCACCCTGATGCACCCTAACGACGCACCCTAGCGACGCACCCTGACACACCCTAACGACGCACCCTGACGAACCCTAACGACGCACCCTGACGCACCCTAACGACGCACCCTGACGCACCCTAACAACGCACCCTGACGACACAACGCACCCTGACGAACCCTAACGATGCACCCTGACGCACCCTAACGACGCACCCTGACGCACCCTAACGACGCACCCTGACGAACCCTAACGACGCACCCTGACGCACCCTAACGACGCACCCTGACGCACCCTAACAACGCACCCTGACGCACCCTAACGACGCACCCTGACGCACCCTAACGACGCACCCTGACGCACCCTAACAACGCACCCTGACGAACCCTAACGACGCACCCTGACGCACCCTAACGACGCACCCTGACGAACCCTAACGACTCACCCTGACGCACCCTAACAACGCACCCTGACGCACCCTAACAACGCACCCTGACGCACCCTAACGACGCACCCTGACGAACCCTAACGACGCACCCTGACGCACCCTAACGACACACCCTGACGCACCCTAACAACGCACCCTGACGCACCCTAACGACGCACCCTGACGAACCCTAACGACGCACCCTGACGCACCCTAACGACGCATCCTGTCGCACCCTAACGACGCACCCTAACGACGCACCCTATCGCACCCTAACGACGCACCCTGACACACCCTAACGACGCACCCTGACGCACCCTAACGACGCACCCTGACGAACCCTAACGACGCACCCTAACGACAGGACGCACCCTGACGCACCCTAACGACGCACCCTGACGCACCCTAACAACGCACCCTAACGACAGGACGCACCCTGACGCACCCTGACGCACCCTGACGCACCCTAACAACGCACCCTAACGACACAACGCACCCTGACGCACCCTAACGACGCACCCTGACGCACCCTAAAGACGCACCCTGACGCACCCTAACGACGCACCCTAACGACGCACCCTGACGCACCCTATCGCACCCTAACGACGCACCCTGACACACCCTAACGACGCACCCTGACGAACCCTAACGACGCACCCTGACGCACCCTAACGACGCACCCTGACGCACCCTAACAACGCACCCTGACGACACAACGCACCCTGACGAACCCTAACGATGCACCCTGACGCACCCTAACGACGCACCCTGACGCACCCTCACGACGCACCCTAACGAACCCTAACGACGCACCCTGACGCACCCTAACGACGCACCCTGACGCACCCTAACGACGCACCCTGACGCACCCTAACGACGCACCCTGACGAACCCTAACAACGCACCCTAACGACAGGACGCACCCTGACGCACCCTAACGACGCACCCTATCGCACCCTAACGACGCACCCTGACACACCCTAACGACGCACCCTGACGCACCCTAACGACGCACCCTGACGCACCCTAACAACGCACCCTAACGACAGGACGCACCCTGACGCACCCTAACACACGCTAACAACGCACCCTGACGACACAACGCACCCTGACGACCCTAACGATGCACCCTGACGCACCCTAACGACGCACCCTGACGCACCCTAACGACGCACCCTGACGAACCCTAACGACGCACCCTGACGACAGGACGCACCCTGACGCACCCTAACGACGCACCCTGACGCACCCTAACAACGCACCCTAACGGCAGGACGCACCCTGACGCACCCTAACGACGCACCCTGACGCACCCTAACAACGCACCCTAACGACACAACGCACCCTGACGCACCCTAACGACGCACCCTAACGACGCACCCTGACGCACCCTAAAGACGCACCCTGACGCACCCTAACGATGCGCCCTAACGACGCACCCTGACGCACCCTATCGCACCCTAACGACGCACCCTGACACACCCTAACGACGCACCCTGACGAACCCTAACGACGCACCCTAACGACAGGACGCACCCTGACGCACCCTAACGACGCACCCTGACGCACCCTAACAACGCACCCTAACGACAGGACGCACCCTGACGCACCCTAACGACGCACCCTGACACACCCTAACAACGCACCCTGACGACACAACGCACCCTGACGAACCCTAACGACGCACCCTGACGCACCCTAACAACGCACCCTGACGCACCCTAACGACGCACCCTGACGCACCCTAACAACGCACCCTGACGAACCCTAACGACGCACCCTGACGCACCCTGACGACACACCCTGACGCACCCTAACGACGCACTCTGACGAACCCTAACGACGCACCCTGACGCACCCTAACGACGCACCCTAGCGACGCACCCTGACGAACCCTAACGACGCACCCGACATGACGCACCCTGACGCACCCTAACGACGCACCCTGACGCACCCTAACAATGCACCCTAACGACGCACCCTGACGCACCCTAACGACGCACCCTGACGCACCCTAACGACGCACCCTGACGCACCCTAACGACGCAACCTGACGCACCCTAACGACGCACCCTGACGAACCCTAACGACGCACCCTGACGCACCCTAACGACGCACCCTGACGAACCCTAACGACGCACCCTGACGAACCCTAACGACGCACCCTGACGCACCCTAACGACGCACCCTGACGCACCCTAACGACGCACCCTGACGAACCCTAACGACGCACCCTGACGCACCCTAACAACGCACCCTGACGACACAACGCACCCTGACGAACCCTAACGACGCACCCTGACGCACCCTAACGACGCACCCTGACGCACCCTAACGACGCACCCTGACGAACCTTAAAACTTCTTGCAACTATAGGGGGTGCTGTTCCGCATTAGCATATTTGGGTCTCCAAATTAAACTGCCTCGTGCTAAATTCTTGATCGTACAATATGCATATTATTGTTATTATTGGATAGAAAACAGTCTATAGTTTCTATAGGAGTTGAAATTTTGTCTCTGAGTGGTACAGAACAATTTTTACAGCACTTTTCATGACAGGGTTCAGATTTCAGAAATTTTTACCTCTGATCTGGGGTCTGTTTATAAGGCCACAGTGAATGCTATGAAGAAACCGACACTGCCTACGTCTTCCTCTGGGTGTCTGTACGTCATCACGTTTTCAATGAAATCGATGGGACGTTCACAGCCATTATAAATGACCAAAATGTACAGAGACCGCCCTTTCTCAACGTGCGCCTCAAGCGTGAAGGCCATCGGACCTGCCTCGTTCCAAATCGTTTTCTAACCAGCTATATTTCTCCGGTCATGTTTTCAGTCGTTATAGTTGTTAAAAACATCATAATGTAGTTAATTTTAACCGTTTTATATCAATTTATATCCGTTTAGTGCGATTCTGAGGAATTTATTTGTCGTGCACTTTCTAGCTTTGGGAACGTTTCGCGGTCTCGGTCGTTGTTAGTGGACATTTCGAAGGACAGAGGACATCTATCGACCAAAAGACGTTTATAACATAGAAAGGATACATTGCCCAAGAATATGATGGAAGATCAGCTCAAAGTAAGCAATATTTAATATGATAAACCGTGTTTCTGTCGAAATATTTTAAACGCATACATCGCCATTTTGTTTGGTATAGCTTCACTTGGCCAACCCTGTATTGAAAAGTAAGGATAATTTTAAAAATGTAAATCAGCGGTTGCATTAAGAACTAATTTGTCTTTCGATTCCTGTCAACCCTGTATTTTTTAGTCAAGTATATGATTAGCTTTTAATTAAACTAGATCACTCTGATAGATGACGTCAGACATATTGAGGCTTGATTTCCTAGTATTTTTATTGTGTAACCACGGTTTTGTATGGCTAAATATGCACCTTTTCGAACAAACTGTATATGTATGTTGTAAAATGATGTTACAGGAGTGTCATCGGAAGAATTCTGAGAAGGTTAGTGAAAAAATTAATATCTTTTGGCGGTGATTACGTTATAGCGCTCTTTGGCTGGAATCGATGCTCTGGTAACGTTTTCACATGTAGTATGCTAACTTATCGATTTATTGTGTTTTCGCTGTAAAACGCTTAGAAAATCTGAAATATTGTCTGGAATCACAAGATCTGGGTCTTTCCATTGCTATGCTTTGTCTATTCTTATGAAATGTTTTATGATGAGTAAATTGGTCATACACGTTGCTCTATCTAGTAATTCTAGTCGATTTGCGATGGTCGGTGCAATTGTAAACTGTGATTTCTACCTGAAATATGCACTTTTTTCTAACAAAAACTATCCTATACCATGAATATGTTATCAGACTGTCATCTGAAGAGGTTTTTTCTTGGTTAGTGGATATCAATATCTTAGTTGAGCCGAATTGGTGATAGCACCTGAAGGAGTAAGAAACTGATGGAGTTAGAATAGTGGTGTATTTTGCTAACGTGTTTAGCTAATAGATTTACATATTTTGTCTTCCCTGTAAAACATTTTAAAAATCTGAAATGGTGGCTTTATTCACAAGATCTGTATCTTTCATCTGGTGTCTTGGACTTGTGATTTAATGATATTTAGATGCTACTATCTACTTCTGAAGCTATGCTATCTATGCTAATCAGTGTGTGGGGGGTGGGGGGTGATCCCGGATACGGGGTTGAGGTTCGGTAAAGGTTAATGACGCACCCTATCTCACCCTAATGACGCACCCTAACGACGCACCCTATCGCACCCTAACAACGCACCCTGACACACCCTAACGACGCACCCTGACGAACCCTAACGACGCACCCTGACGCACCCTAACGACGCACCCTGACGCACCCTAACAACGCACCCTGACGACACAACGCACCCTGACGAACCCTAACGACGCACCCTGACGCACCCTAACGACGCACCCTGACGCACCCTAACGACGCACCCTGACGAACCCTAATGACGCACCCTATCTCACCCTAATGACGCACCCTAACGACGCACCCTATCGCACCCTAGCGACGCACCCTGACACACCCTAACGACGCACCCTGACGAACCCTAACGACGCACCCTGACGCACCCTAACGACGCACCCTGACGAACCCTAACGACGCACCCTGACGCACCCTAACGACGCACCCTGACGCACCCTAACAACGCACCCTGACGAACCCTAACGACGCACCCTGACGCACCCTGACGACACACCCTGACGCACCCTAACGACGCACTCTGACGAACCCTAACGACGCACCCTGACGCACCCTAACGACGCACCCTAGCGCACCCTGACGAACCCTACGCGCACCCTGACAGGACGCACCCTGACGCACCCTAACGACGCACCCTGACGCACCCTAACGACGCACCCTGACGCACCCTAACGACGCACCCTGACGCACTCTAACGACGCACCCTGACGCACCCTAACGACGCACCCTGACGCACCCTAACGACGCACCCTGACGCACCCTAACGACGCACCCTGACGAACCCTAACGACGCACCCTGACGAACCCTAACGACGCACCCTGACGCACCCTAACGACGCACCCTGACGCACCCTAACGACGCACCCTGACGCACCCTAACGACGCACCCTGACGAACCCTAACGACGCACCCTGACGCACCCTAACAACGCACCCTGACGACACAACGCACCCTGACGAACCCTAACGACGCACCCTGACGCACCCTAACGACGCACCCTGACGCACCCTAACGACGCACCCTAACGACGCACCCTGACGAACCCTAACGACGCACCCTATCTCACCCTAATGACGCACCCTAACGACGCACCCTATCGCACCCTAACAACGCACCCTGACACACCCTAACGACGCACCCTGACGCACACTAACGACGCACCCTGACGAACCCTAACAACGCACCCTAACGACAGGACGCACCCTGACGCACCCTAACGACGCACCCTATCGCACCCTAATGACGCACCCTGACACACCCTAACGACGCACCCTGACGCACCCTAACGACGCACCCTGACGCACCCTAACAACGCACCCTAACGACAGGACGCACCCTGACGCACCCTAACGACGCACCCTGACACACCCTAACAACGCACCCTGACGACACAACGCACCCTGACGAACCCTAACGACGCACCCTGACGCACCCTAAAGACGCACCCTGACGCACCCTAACGACACACCCTGACGACCCTAACGACGCACCCTAACGACAGGACGCACCCTGACGCACCCTAACGACAGGACGCACCCTGACGCACCCTGATGCACCCTGACGCACCCTAACAACGCACCCTAACGACACAACGCACCCTGACGCACCCTAACGACGCACCCTGACGCACCCTAAAGACGCACCCTGACGCACCCTAACGACGCACCCTAACGACGCACCCTAACGACGCACCCTAACGCACCCTAACGTCGCACCCTGACGCACCCTAACGACGCACCCTGACGAACCCTAACGACGCACCCTAACGACAGGACGCACCCTGACGCACCCTAACGACGCACCCTGACGCACCCTAACAACGCACCCTAACGACAGGACGCACCCTGACGCACCCTAACGACGCACCCTGACACACCCTAACAACGCACCCTGACGACACAACGCACCCTGACGAACCCTAACGACGCACCCTGACGCACCCTAACAACGCACCCTGACGACACAACGCACCCTGACGAACCCTAACGACGCACCCTGACGCACCCTGACGACACACCCTGACGCACCCTAACGACGCACTCTGACGAACCCTAACGACGCACCCTGATGCACCCTAACGACGCACCCTAGCGACGCACCCTGACACACCCTAACGACGCACCCTGACGAACCCTAACGACGCACCCTGACGCACCCTAACGACGCACCCTGACGCACCCTAACAACGCACCCTGACGACACAACGCACCCTGACGAACCCTAACGATGCACCCTGACGCACCCTAACGACGCACCCTGACGCACCCTAACGACGCACCCTGACGAACCCTAACGACGCACCCTGACGCACCCTAACGACGCACCCTGACGCACCCTAACAACGCACCCTGACGCACCCTAACGACGCACCCTGACGCACCCTAACGACGCACCCTGACGCACCCTAACGACGCACCCTGACGAACCCTAACGACGCACCCTGACGCACCCTAACGACGCACCCTGACGAACCCTAACGACTCACCCTGACGCACCCTAACAACGCACCCTGACGCACCCTAACAACGCACCCTGACGCACCCTAACGACGCACCCTGACGAACCCTAACGACGCACCCTGACGCACCCTAACGACACACCCTGACGAACCCTAACGACGCACCCTAACGACAGGACGCACCCTGACGCACCCTAACGACAGGACGCACCCTGACGCACCCTGACGCACCCTGACGCACCCTAACAACGCACCCTAACGACACAACGCACCCTGACGCACCCTAACGACGCACCCTGACGCACCCTAAAGACGCACCCTGACGCACCCTAACGACGCACCCTAACGACGCACCCTGACGCACCCTATCGCACCCTAACGACGCACCCTGACACACCCTAACGTCGCACCCTGACGCACCCTAACGACGCACCCTGACGAACCCTAACGACGCACCCTAACGACAGGACGCACCCTGACGCACCCTAACGACGCACCCTGACGCACCCTAACAACGCACCCTAACGACAGGACGCACCCTGACGCACCCTAACGACGCACCCTGACACACCCTAACAACGCACCCTGACGACACAACGCACCCTGACGAACCCTAACGACGCACCCTGACGCACCCTAACAACGCACCCTGACGACACAACGCACCCTGACGAACCCTAACGACGCACCCTGACGCACCCTGACGACACACCCTGACGCACCCTAACGACGCACTCTGACGAACCCTAACGACGCACCCTGACGCACCCTAACGACGCACCCTAGCGACGCACCCTGACACACCCTAACGACGCACCCTGACGAACCCTAACGACGCACCCTGACGCACCCTAACGACGCACCCTGACACACCCTAACAACGCACCCTGACGACACAACGCACCCTGACGAACCCTAACGACGACGAACCCTAACGACGCACCCTGACGCACCCTAACAACGCACCCTGACGCACCCTAACGACGCACCCTGACGCACCCTAACGACGCACCCTGACGCACCCTAACGACGCACCCTGACGCACCCTAACGACGCACCCTGACGACCCTAACGACGCACCCTGACGAACCCTAACGACGCACCCTGACGCACCCTAACAACGCACCCTGACGCACCCTAACAACGCACCCTGACGCACCCTAACGACGCACCCTGACGAACCCTAACGACGCACCCTGACGCACCCTAACGACACACCCTGACGCACCCTAACAACGCACCCTGACGCACCCTAACGACGCACCCTGACGAACCCTAACGACGCACCCTGACGCACCCTAACGACGCATCCTGTCGCACCCTAACGACGCACCCTAACGACGCACCCTATCGCACCCTAACGACGCACCCTGACACACCCTAACGACGCACCCTGACGCACCCTAACGACGCACCCTGACGAACCCTAACGACGCACCCTAACGACAGGACGCACCCTGACGCACCCTAACGACGCACCCTGACGCACCCTAACAACGCACCCTAACGACAGGACGCACCCTGACGCACCCTGACGCACCCTGACGCACCCTGACGCACCCTAACAACGCACCCTAACGACACAACGCACCCTGACGCACCCTAACGACGCACCCTGACGCACCCTAAAGACGCACCCTGATGCACCCTAACGACGCACCCTAACGACGCACCCTGACGCACCCTATCGCACCCTAACGACGCACCCTGACACACCCTAACGACGCACCCTGACGAACCCTAACGACGCACCCTGACGCACCCTAACGACGCACCCTGACGCACCCTAACAACGCACCCTGACGACACAACGCACCCTGACGAACCCTAACGATGCACCCTGACGCACCCTAACGACGCACCCTGACGCACCCTAACGACGCACCCTGACGAACCCTAACGACGCACCCTGACGCACCCTAACGACGCACCCTGACGCACCCTAACAACGCACCCTGACGCACCCTAACGACGCACCCTGACGCACCCTAACGACGCACCCTGACGCACCCTAACGACGCACCCTGACGAACCCTAACGACGCACCCTGACGCACCCTAACGACGCACCCTGACGAACCCTAACGACTCACCCTGACGCACCCTAACAACGCACCCTGACGCACCCTAACAACGCACCCTGACGCACCCTAACGACGCACCCTGACGAACCCTAACGACGCACCCTGACGCACCCTAACGACACACCCTGACGCACCCTAACAACGCACCCTGACGCACCCTAACGACGCACCCTGACGAACCCTAACGACGCACCCTGACGCACCCTAACGACGCACCCTGTCGCACCCTAACGACGCACCCTAACGACGCACCCTATCGCACCCTAACGACGCACCCTGACACACCCTAACGACGCACCCTGACGCACCCTAACGACGCACCCTGACGAACCCTAACGACGCGCCCTAACGACAGGACGCACCCTGACGCACCCTAACGACGCACCCTGACGCACCCTAACAACGCACCCTAACGACAGGACGCACCCTGACGCACCCTGACGCACCCTGACGCACCCTGACGCACCCTGACGCACCCTAACAACGCACCCTAACGACACAACGCACCCTGACGCACCCTAACGACGCACCCTGATGCACCCTAAAGACGCACCCTGACGCACCCTAACGACGCACCCTAACGACGCACCCTGACGCACCCTATCGCACCCTAACGACGCACCCTGACACACCCTAACGACGCACCCTGACGAACCCTAACGACGCACCCTATCGCACCCTAATGACGCACCCTAACGACGCACCCTATCGCACCCTGACACACCCTAACGACGCACCCTGACGCACCCTAACGACGCACCCTGACGCACCCTAACAACGCACCCTAACGACAGGACGCACCCTGACGCACCCTAACGACGCACCCTGACACACCCTAACAACGCACCCTGACGACACAACGCACCCTGACGAACCCTAACGATGCACCCTGACGCACCCTAACGACGCACCCTGACGCACCCTAACGACGCACCCTGACGAACCCTAACGACGCACCCTGACGCACCCTAACGACGCACCCTGACGCACCCTAACGACGCACCCTGACGCACCCTAACGACGCACCCTGACGCAACCCTAACGACGCACCCTGACGCACCCTAAGGACGCACCGTGACGAACCCTAACGACGCACCCTGACGCACCCTAACGACGCACCCTGACGCACCCTAACAACGCACCCTGACGACACAACGCACCCTGACGAACCCTAACGACGCACCCTGACGCACCCTAACGACGCACCCTGACGCACCCTAACGACGCACCCTGACGAACCCTAACGACGCACCCTGACGCACCCTAACGACGCACCCTGACGCACCCTAACGACGCACCCTGACGCACCCTAACAACGCACCCTGACGCACCCTAACGACGCACCCTGACGCACCCTAACGACGCACCCTGACGAACCCTAACGACGCACCCTGACGCACCCTAACGACGCACCCTGACGAACCCTAACGACTCACCCTGACGCCCCCTAACAACGCACCCTGACGCACCCTAACAACGCACCCTGACGCACCCTAACGACGCACCCTGACGAACCCTAACGACGCACCCTGACGCACCCTAACGACACACCCTGACGCACCCTAACAACGCACCCTGACGCACCCTAACGACGCACCCTGACGAACCCTAACGACGCACCCTGACGCACCCTAACGACGAACCCTGTCGCACCCTAACGACGCACCCTAACGACGCACCCTATCGCACCCTAACGACGCACCCTGACACACCCTAACGACGCACCCTGACGCACCCTAACGACGCACCCTGACGAACCCTAACGACGCACCCTAACGACAGGACGCACCCTGACGCACCCTAACGACGCACCCTGACGCACCCTAACAACGCACCCTAACGACAGGACGCACCCTGACGCACCCTGACGCACCCTGACGCACCCTAACAACGCACCCTAACGACACAACGCACCCTGACGCACCCTAACGACGCACCCTGACGCACCCTAAAGACGCACCCTGACGCACCCTAACGACGCACCCTAACGACGCACCCTGACGCACCCTATCGCACCCTAACGACGCACCCTGACACACCCTAACGACGCACCCTGACGAACCCTAACGACGCACCCTATCTCACCCTAATGACGCACCCTAACGACGCACCCTATCGCACCCTAACAACGCACCCTGACACACCCTAACGACGCACCCTGACGCACACTAACGACGCACCCTGACGAACCCTAACGACGCACCCTAACGACAGGACGCACCCTGACGCACCCTAACGACGCACCCTGACGCACCCTAACAACGCACCCTAACGACAGGACGCACCCTGACGCACCCTAACGACGCACCCTGACACACCCTAACAACGCACCCTGACGACACAACGCACCCTGACGAACCCTAACGACGCACCCTGACGCACCCTAACAACGCACCCTGACGACACAACGCACCCTGACGAACCCTAACGACGCACCCTGACGCACCCTGACGACGCACCCTGACGCACCCTAACGACGCACCCTGACACACCCTAACAACGCACCCTGACGACACAACGCACC
Source organism: Salvelinus alpinus (assembly GCF_045679555.1). NCBI lineage: Eukaryota > Metazoa > Chordata > Actinopteri > Salmoniformes > Salmonidae > Salvelinus > Salvelinus alpinus. Next base: position 166,750 of record NW_027256005.1, on the reverse strand, counting down.
CTGACGAACCCTAACGACGCACCCTGACGCACCCTAACGACGCACCCTAACGACACAACGCACCCTGAAGCGCACCCTGACGCACCCTAAAGACGCACCCTGACGCACCCTAACGACGCACCCTGACGACGCACCCTAACGCACCCTAGCGCACCCTAACGACGCACCCTGACGCACCCTAACGTCGCACCCTGACGCACCCTAACGACGCACCCTGACGAACCCTAACGACGCACCCTAACGACAGGACGCACCCTGACGCACCCTAACGACGCACCCTGACGCACCCTAACAACGCACCCTAACGACAGGACGCACCCTGACGCACCCTAACGACGCACCCTGACACACCCTAACAACGCACCCTGACGACACAACGCACCCTGACGAACCCTAACGACGCACCCTGACGCACCCTAACAACGCACCCTGACGACACAACGCACCCTGACGAACCCTAACGACGCACCCTGACGCACCCTGACGACACACCCTGACGCACCCTAACGACGCACTCTGACGAACCCTAACGACGCACCCTGACGCACCCTAACGACGCACCCTAGCGACGCACCCTGACACACCCTAACGACGCACCCTGACGAACCCTAACGACGCACCCTGACGCACCCTAACGACGCACCCTGACGCACCCTAACAACGCACCCTGACGACACAACGCACCCTGACGAACCCTAACGATGCACCCTGACGCACCCTAACGACGCACCCTGACGCACCCTAACGACGCACCCTGACGAACCCTAACGACGCACCCTGACGCACCCTAACGACGCACCCTGACGCACCCTAACAACGCACCCTGACGCACCCTAACGACGCACCCTGACGCACCCTAACGACGCACCCTGACGCACCCTAACGACGCACCCTGACGAACCCTAACGACGCACCCTGACGCACCCTAACGACGCACCCTGACGAACCCTAACGACGCACCCTGACGCACCATAACAACGCACCCTGACGCACCCTAACAACGCACCCTGACGCACCCTAACGACGCACCCTGACGAACCCTAACGACGCACCCTGACGCACCCTAACGACACACCCTGACGCACCCTAACAACGCACTCTGACGCACCCTAACGACGCACCCTGACGAACCCTAACGACGCACCCTGACGCACCCTAACGACGCATCCTGTCGCACCCTAACGACGCACCCTAACGACGCACCCTATCGCACCCTAACGACGCACCCTGACACACCCTAACGACGCACCCTGACGCACCCTAACGACGCACCCTGACGAACCCTAACGACGCACCCTAACGACAGGACGCACCCTGACGCACCCTAACGACGCACCCTGACGCACCCTAACAACGCACCCTAACGACAGGACGCACCCTGACGCACCCTGACGCACCCTGACGCACCCTAACGACACACCCTGACGCACCCTAACGACGCACCCTGACGCACCCTAACGACGCACCCTGACGAACCCTAACGACGCACCCTGACGCACCCTAACGACGCACCCTGTCGCACCCTAACGACGCACCCTAACGACGCACCCTATCGCACCCTAACGATGCACCCTGACACACCCTAACGACGCACCCTGACGCACCCTAACGACGCACCCTGACGAACCCTAACGACGCGCCCTAACGACAGGACGCACCCTGACGCACCCTAACGACGCACCCTGACGCACCCTAACAACGCACCCTAACGATAGGACGCACCCTGACGCACCCTGACGCACCCTGACGCACCCTAACGACACCCTGACGCACCCTAACAACGCACCCTAACGACACAACGCACCCTGACGCACCCTAACGACGCACCCTGACGCACCCTAAAGACGCACCCTGACGCACCCTAACGACGCACCCTAACGACGCACCCTGACGCATCCTATCGCACCCTAACGACGCACCCTGACACACCCTAACGACGCACCCTGACGAACCCTAACGACGCACCCTATCTCACCCTAATGACGCACCCTAACGACGCACCCTATCGCACCCTAACAACGCACCCTGACACACCCTAACGACGCACCCTGACGCACCCTAACGACGCACCCTGACGAACCCTAACAACGCACCCTAACGACAGGACGCACCCTGACGCACCCTAACGACGCACCCTATCGCACCCTAACGACGCACCCTGACACACCCTAACGACGCACCCTGACGCACCCTAACGACGCACCCTGACGCACCCTAACAACGCACCCTAACGACAGGACGCACCCTGACGCACCCTAACGACGCACCCTGACACACCCTAACAACGCACCCTGACGACACAACGCACCCTGACGAACCCTAACGATGCACCCTGACGCACCCTAACGACGCACCCTGACGCACCCTAACGACGCACCCTGACGAACCCTAACGACGCACCCTGACGCACCCTAACGACGCACCCTGACGCACCCTAACAACGCACCCTGACGCACCCTAACGACGCACCCTGACGCACCCTAACAACGCACCCTGACGCACCCTAACGACGCACCCTGACGAACCCTAACGACGCACCCTGACGCACCCTAACGACGCACCCTGACGCACCCTAACGACGCACCCTGACGCACCCTAACGACACACCCTGACGAACCCTAACGACGCACCCTAACGACAGGACGCACCCTGACGCACCCTAACGACATGACGCACCCTGACGCACCCTAACAACGCACCCTGACGACACAACGCACCCTGACGAACCCTAACGACGCACCCTGACGCACCCTAAAGACGCACCCTGACGCACCCTAACGACGCACCCTAACGACGCACCCTGACGCACCCTATCGCACCCTAACGACGCACCCTGACACACCCTAACGACGCACCCTGACGCACCCTAACGACGCACCCTGACGAACCCTAACGACGCACCCTAACGACAGGATGCACCCTGACGCACCCTAAGGACGCACCGTGACGAACCCTAACGACGCACCCTGACGCACCCTAACGACGCACCCTGACGCACCCTAACAACGCACCCTGACGACACAACGCACCCTGACGAACCCTAACGATGCACCCTGACGCACCCTAACGACGCACCCTGACGCACCCTAACGACGCACCCTGACGAACCCTAACGACGCACCCTGACGCACCCTAACGACGCACCCTGACGCACCCTAACGACGCACCCTGACGCACCCTAACAACGCACCCTGACGCACCCTAACGACGCACCCTGACGCACCCTAACGACGCACCCTGACGAACCCTAACGACGCACCCTGACGCACCCTAACGACGCACCCTGACGAACCCTAACGACTCACCCTGACGCCCCCTAACAACGCACCCTGACGCACCCTAACAACGCACCCTGACGCACCCTAACGACGCACCCTGACGAACCCTAACGACGCACCCTGACGCACCCTAACGACACACCCTGACGCACCCTAACAACGCACCCTGACGCACCCTAACGACGCACCCTGACGAACCCTAACGACGCACCCTGACGCACCCTAACGACGCACCCTGTCGCACCCTAACGACGCACCCTAACGACGCACCCTATCGCACCCTAACGACGCACCCTGACACACCCTAACGACGCACCCTGACGCACCCTAACGACGCACCCTGACGAACCCTAACGACGCACCCTAACGACAGGACGCACCCTGACGCACCCTAACGACGCACCCTGACGCACCCTAACAACGCACCCTAACGACAGGACGCACCCTGACGCACCCTGACGCACCCTGACGCACCCTAACAACGCACCCTAACGACACAACGCACCCTGACGCACCCTAACGACGCACCCTGACGCACCCTAAAGACGCACCCTGACGCACCCTAACGACGCACCCTAACGACGCACCCTGACGCACCCTATCGCACCCTAACGACGCACCCTGACACACCCTAACGACGCACCCTGACGAACCCTAACGACGCACCCTATCTCACCCTAATGACGCACCCTAACGACGCACCCTATCGCACCCTAACAACGCACCCTGACACACCCTAACGACGCACCCTGACGCACACTAACGACGCACCCTGACGAACCCTAACAACGCACCCTAACGACAGGACGCACCCTGACGCACCCTAACGACGCACCCTATCGCACCCTAACGACGCACCCTGACACACCCTAACGACGCACCCTGACGCACCCTAACGACGCACCCTGACGCACCCTAACAACGCACCCTAACGACAGGACGCACCCTGACGCACCCTAACGACGCACCCTGACACACCCTAACAACGCACCCTGACGACACAACGCACCCTGACGAACCCTAACGACGCACCCTGACGCACCCTAACGACGCACCCTGACGCACCCTAACGACACACCCTGACGAACCCTAACGACGCACCCTAACGACAGGACGCACCCTGACGCACCCTGACGCACCCTGACGCACCCTAACAACGCACCCTAACGACACAACGCACCCTGACGCACCCTAACGACGCACCCTGACGCACCCTAAAGACGCACCCTGACGCACCCTAACGACGCACCCTAACGACGCACCCTGACGCACCCTATCGCACCCTAACGACGCACCCTGACACACCCTAACGACGCACCCTGACGCACCCTAACGACGCACCCTGACGAACCCTAACGACGCACCCTAACGACAGGACGCACCCTGACGCACCCTAACGACGCACCCTGACGCACCCTAACAACGCACCCTAACGACAGGACGCACCCTGACGCACCCTAACGACGCACCCTGACACACCCTAACAACGCACCCTGACGACACAACGCACCCTGACGAACCCTAACGACGCACCCTGACGCACCCTAACAACGCACCCTGACGACACAACGCACCCTGACGAACCCTAACGACGCACCCTGACACACCCTGACGACACACCCTGACGCACCCTAACGACGCACTCTGACGAACCCTAACGACGCACCCTGACGCACCCTAATGACGCACCCTAGCGACGCACCCTGACACACCCTAACGACGCACCCTGACGAACCCTAACGACGCACCCTGACGCACCCTAACGACGCACCCTGACGCACCCTAACAACGCACCCTGACGACACAACGCACCCTGACGAACCCTAACGATGCACCCTGACGCACCCTAACGACGCACCCTGACGCACCCTAAAGACGCACCCTGACGAACCCTAACGACGCACCCTGACGCACCCTAACAACGCACCCTGACGCACCCTAACAACGCACCCTGACGCACCCTAACGACGCACCCTGACGCACCCTAACAACGCACCCTGACGCACCCTAACGACGCACCCTGACGAACCCTAACGACGCACCCTGACGCACCCTAACGACGCACCCTGACGAACCCTAACGACTCACCCTGACGCACCCTAACAGACGCACCCTGACGCACCCTAACAACGCACCCTGACGCACCCTAACGACGCACCCTGACGAACCCTAACGACGCACCCTGACGCACCCTAACGACGCACCCTGACGAACCCTAACAACGCACCCTGACGCACCCTAACGACGCACCCTGTCGCACCCTAACGACGCACCCTAACGACGCACCCTATCGCACCCTAACGACGCACCCTGACACACCCTAACGACGCACCCTGACGCACCCTAACGACGCACCCTGACGAACCCTAACGACGCACCCTAACGACAGGACGCACCCTGACGCACCCTAACGACGCACCCTGACGCACCCTAACAACGCACCCTAACGACAGGACGCACCCTGACGCACCCTGACGCACCCTGACGCACCCTAACAACGCACCCTAACGACACAACGCACCCTGACGCACCCTAACGACGCACCCTGACGCACCCTAAAGACGCACCCTGACGCACCCTAACGACGCACCCTAACGACGCACCCTGACGCACCCTATCGCACCCTAACGACGCACCCTGACACACCCTAACGACGCACCCTGACGCACCCTAACGACGCACCCTGACACACCCTAACGACGCACCCTGACGAACCCTAACGACGCACCCTATCTCACCCTAATGACGCACCCTAACGACGCACCCTATCGCACCCTAACAACGCACCCTGACACACCCTAACGACGCACCCTGACGCACACTAACGACGCACCCTGACGAACCCTAACAACGCACCCTAACGACAGGACGCACCCTGACGCACCCTAACGACGCACCCTATCGCACCCTAACGACGCACCCTGACACACCCTAACGACGCACCCTGACGCACCCTAACGACGCACCCTGACGCACCCTAACAACGCACCCTAACGACAGGACGCACCCTGACGCACCCTAACGACGCACCCTGACACACCCTAACAACGCACCCTGACGACACAACGCACCCTGACGAACCCTAACGACGCACCCTGACGCACCCTAACGACGCACCCTGACGCACCCTAACGACACACCCTGACGAACCCTAACGACGCACCCTAACGACAGGACGCACCCTGACGCACCCTGACGCACCCTGACGCACCCTAACAACGCACCCTAACGACACAACGCACCCTGACGCACCCTAACGACGCACCCTGACGCACCCTAAAGACGCACCCTGACGCACCCTAACGACGCACCCTAACGACGCACCCTGACGCACCCTATCGCACCCTAACGACGCACCCTGACACACCCTAACGACGCACCCTGACGCACCCTAACGACGCACCCTGACGAACCCTAACGACGCACCCTAACGACAGGACGCACCCTGACGCACCCTAACGACGCACCCTGACGCACCCTAACAACGCACCCTAACGACAGGACGCACCCTGACGCACCCTAACGACGCACCCTGACACACCCTAACAACGCACCCTGACGACACAACGCACCCTGACGAACCCTAACGACGCACCCTGACGCACCCTAACAACGCACCCTGACGACACAACGCACCCTGACGAACCCTAACGACGCACCCTGACACACCCTGACGACACACCCTGACGCACCCTAACGACGCACTCTGACGAACCCTAACGACGCACCCTGACGCACCCTAATGACGCACCCTAGCGACGCACCCTGACACACCCTAACGACGCACCCTGACGAACCCTAACGACGCACCCTGACGCACCCTAACGACGCACCCTGACGCACCCTAACAACGCACCCTGACGACACAACGCACCCTGACGAACCCTAACGATGCACCCTGACGCACCCTAACGACGCACCCTGACGCACCCTAAAGACGCACCCTGACGAACCCTAACGACGCACCCTGACGCACCCTAACAACGCACCCTGACGCACCCTAACAACGCACCCTGACGCACCCTAACGACGCACCCTGACGCACCCTAACAACGCACCCTGACGCACCCTAACGACGCACCCTGACGAACCCTAACGACGCACCCTGACGCACCCTAACGACGCACCCTGACGAACCCTAACGACTCACCCTGACGCACCCTAAAGACGCACCCTGACGCACCCTAACAACGCACCCTGACGCACCCTAACGACGCACCCTGACGAACCCTAACGACGCACCCTGACGCACCCTAACGACGCACCCTGACGAACCCTAACAACGCACCCTGACGCACCCTAACGACGCACCCTGTCGCACCCTAACGACGCACCCTAACGACGCACCCTATCGCACCCTAACGACGCACCCTGACACACCCTAACGACGCACCCTGACGCACCCTAACGACGCACCCTGACGAACCCTAACGACGCACCCTAACGACAGGACGCACCCTGACGCACCCTAACGACGCACCCTGACGCACCCTAACAACGCACCCTAACGACAGGACGCACCCTGACCCACCCTGACGCACCCTGACGCACCCTAACAACGCACCCTAACGACACAACGCACCCTGACGCACCCTAACGACGCACCCTGACGCACCCTAAAGACGCACCCTGACGCACCCTAACGACGCACCCTAACGACGCACCCTGACGCACCCTATCGCACCCTAACGACGCACCCTGACACACCCTAACGACGCACCCTGACGCACCCTAACGACGCACCCTGACGCACCCTAACGACGCACCCTGACGCACCCTAACGACACACCCTGACGAACCCTAACGACGCACCCTAACGACAGGACGCACCCTGACGCACCCTAACGACGCACCCTGACGCACCCTGACGCACCCTGAACCCTAACAACGCACCCTAACGACACAACGCACCCTGACGCACCCTAACGACGCACCCTGACGACCCTAACGACGCACCCTGACGCACCCTATCGCACCCTAACGACGCACCCTGACACACCCTAACGACGCACCCTGACGCACCCTAACGACGCACCCTGACGAACCCTAACGACGCACCCTAACGACAGGACGCACCCTGACGCACCCTAACGACGCACCCTGACGCACCCTAACAACGCACCCTAACGACAGGACGCACCCTGACGCACCCTAACGACGCACCCTGACACACCCTAACAACGCACCCTGACGACACAACGCACCCTGACGAACCCTAACGACGCACCCTGACGCACCCTAACAACGCACCCTGACGACACAACGCACCCTGACGAACCCTAACGACGCACCCTGACACACCCTGACGACACACCCTGACGCACCCTAACGACGCACTCTGACGAACCCTAACGACGCACCCTGACGCACCCTAACGACGCACCCTAGCGACGCACCCTGACACACCCTAACGACGCACCCTGACGAACCCTAACGACGCACCCTGACGCACCCTAACGACGCACCCTGACGCACCCTAACAACGCACCCTGACGACACAACGCACCCTGACGAACCCTAACGATGCACCCTGACGCACCCTAACGACGCACCCTGACGCACCCTAAAGACGCACCCTAACGAACCCTAACGACGCACCCTGACGCACCCTAACAACGCACCCTGACGCACCCTAACAACGCACCCTGACGCACCCTAACGACGCACCCTGACGCACCCTAACGACGCACCCTGACGCACCCTAACGACGCACCCTGACGAACCCTAACGACGCACCCTGACGCACCCTAACGACGCACCCTGACGAACCCTAACGACTCACCCTGACGCACCCTAACGACGCACCCTGACGCACCCTAAAGACGCACCCTGACGCACCCTAACGACGCACCCTAACGACGCACCCTGACGCACCCTATCGCACCCTAACGACGCACCCTGACACACCCTAACGACGCACCCTGACGAACCCTAACGACGCACCCTAACGACAGGACGCACCCTGACGCACCCTAACGACGCACCCTGACGCACCCTAACAACGCACCCTAACGACAGGACGCACCCTGACGCACCCTAACGACGCACCCTGACACACCCTAACAACGCACCCTGACGACACAACGCACCCTGACGAACCCTAACGACGCACCCTGACGCACCCTAACAACGCACCCTGACGACACAACGCACCCTGACGAACCCTAACGACGCACCCTGACACACCCTGACGACACACCCTGACGCACCCTAACGACGCACTCTGACGAACCCTAACGACGCACCCTGACGCACCCTAATGACGCACCCTAGCGACGCACCCTGACACACCCTAACGACGCACCCTGACGAACCCTAACGACGCACCCTGACGCACCCTAACGACGCACCCTGACGCACCCTAACAACGCACCCTGACGACACAACGCACCCTGACGAACCCTAACGATGCACCCTGACGCACCCTAACGACGCACCCTGACGCACCCTAAAGACGCACCCTGACGAACCCTAACGACGCACCCTGACGCACCCTAACAACGCACCCTGACGCACCCTAACAACGCACCCTGACGCACCCTAACGACGCACCCTGACGCACCCTAACAACGCACCCTGACGCACCCTAACGACGCACCCTGACGACACAACGCACCCTGACGAACCCTAACGACGCACCCTGACGAACCCTAACGACTCACCCTGACGCACCCTAAAGACGCACCCTGACGCACCCTAACAACGCACCCTGACGCACCCTAACGACGCACCCTGACGAACCCTAACGACGCACCCTGACGCACCCTAACGACGCACCCTGACGAACCCTAACAACGCACCCTGACGCACCCTAACGACGCACCCTGTCGCACCCTAACGACGCACCCTAACGACGCACCCTATCGCACCCTAACGACGCACCCTGACACACCCTAACGACGCACCCTGACGCACCCTAACGACGCACCCTGACGAACCCTAACGACGCACCCTAACGACAGGACGCACCCTGACGAACCCTAACGACGCACCCTAACGACAGGACGCACCCTGACGCACCCTAACGACGCACCCTGACGCACCCTAACAACGCACCCTAACGACAGGACGCACCCTGACGCACCCTAACGACGCACCCTGACACACCCTAACAACGCACCCTGACGACACAACGCACCCTGACGAACCCTAACGACGCACCCTGACGCACCCTAACAACGCACCCTGACGACACAACGCACCCTGACGAACCCTAACGACGCACCCTGACACACCCTGACGACACACCCTGACGCACCCTAACGACGCACTCTGACGAACCCTAACGACGCACCCTGACGCACCCTAATGACGCACCCTAGCGACGCACCCTGCACCCTGACGACACCCTAACGACGCACCCTGACGCACCCTAACGACGCACCCTGACGCACCCTAACGACGCACCCTACGAACCCTAACGACGCACCCTGACCGACACCCTAACGACGCACCCTGACGAACCCTAACGACGCACCCTAACGACAGGACGCACCCTGACGCACCCTAACGACGCACCCTGACGCACCCTAACAACGCACCCTAACGACAGGACGCACCCTGACGCACCCTAACGACGCACCCTGACACACCCTAACAACGCACCCTGACGACACAACGCACCCTGACGCACCCTAACGACGCACCCTGACGCACCCTAACAACGCACCCTGACGACACAACGCACCCTGACGAACCCTAACGACGCACCCTGACACACCCTGACGACACACCCTGACGCACCCTAACGACGCACTCTGACGAACCCTAACGACGCACCCTGACGCACCCTAATGACGCACCCTAGCGACGCACCCTGACACACCCTAACGACGCACCCTGACGAACCCTAACGACGCACCCTGACGCACCCTAACGACGCACCCTGACGCACCCTAAAGACGCACCCTAACGAACCCTAACGACGCACCCTGACGCACCCTAACAACGCATCCTGACGCACCCTAACAACGCACCCTGACGCACCCTAACGACGCACCCTGACGCACCCTAACGACGCACCCTGACGCACCCTAACGACGCACCCTGACGAACCCTAACGACGCACCCTGACGCACCCTAACGACGCACCCTGACGAACCCTAACGACTCACCCTGACGCACCCTAAAGACGCACCCTGACGCACCCTAACAACGCACCCTGACGCACCCTAACGACGCACCCTGACGAACCCTAACGACGCACCCTGACGCACCCTAACGACGCACCCTGACGCACCCTAACAACGCACCCTGACGCACCCTAACGACGCACCCTATCGCACCCTAACGACGCACCCTGACACACCCTAACGACGCACCCTGACGCACCCTAACGACGCACCCTGACGAACCCTAACGACGCACCCTAACGACAGGACGCACCCTGACGCACCCTAACGACGCACCCTGACGCACCCTAACAACGCACCCTAACGACAGGACGCACCCTGACGCACCCTGACGCACCCTGACGCACCCTAACAACGCACCCTAACGACACAACGCACCCTGACGCACCCTAACGACGCACCCTGACGCACCCTAAAGACGCACCCTGACGCACCCTAACGATGCACCCTAACGACGCACCCTGACGCACCCTATCGCAAGACGCACCCTGACGCACCCTAACGACGCACCCTGACACACCCTAACAACGCACCCTGACGACACAACGCACCCTGACGCACCCTACGCACCCTAACGACGCACCCTGACGCACCCTAACGACACACCCTGACGAACCCTAACGACGCACCCTAACGACAGGACGCACCCTGACGCACCCTAACGACAGGACGCACACTGACGCACCCTGACGCACCCTGACGCACCCTAACAACGCACCCTAACGACACAACGCACCCTGACGCACCCTAACGACGCACCCTGACGCACCCTAAAGACGCACCCTGACGCACCCTAACGACGCACCCTAACGACGCACCCTGACGCACCCTATCGCACCCTAACGACGCACCCTGACACACCCTAACGACGCACCCTGACGCACCCTAACGACGCACCCTGACGAACCCTAACGACGCACCCTAACGACAGGACGCACCCTGACGCACCCTAACGACGCACCCTGACGCACCCTAACAACGCACCCTAACGACAGGACGCACCCTGACGCACCCTAACGACGCACCCTGACGCACCCTAACAACGCACCCTAACGACAGGACGCACCCTGACGCACCCTAACGACGCACCCTGACACACCCTAACAACGCACCCTAACGACACAACGCACCCTGACGCACCCTAACGACGCACCCTGACGCACCCTAACAACGCACCCTGACGACACAACACACCCTGACGAACCCTAACGACGCACCCTGACGCACCCTGACGACACACCCTGACGCACCCTAACGACGCACTCTGACGAACCCTAACGACGCACCCTGACGCACCCTAACGACGCACCCTAGCGACGCACCCTGACACACCCTAACGACGCACCCTGACGAACCCTAACGACGCACCCTGACGCACCCTAACGACGCACCCTGACGCACCCTAACAACGCACCCTGACGACACAACGCACCCTGACGAACCCTAACGATGCACCCTGACGCACCCTAACGACGCACCCTGACGCACCCTAACGACGCACCCTGACGCACCCTAACAACGCACCCTGACGCACCCTAACAACGCACCCTGACGCACCCTAACGACGCACCCTGACGCACCCTAACAACGCACCCTGACCCACCCTAACGACGCACCCTGACGAACCCTAACGACGCACCCTGACGCACCCTAACGACGCACCCTGACGAACCCTAACGACTCACCCTGACGCACCCTAACGACGCACCCTGACGCACCCTAACAACGCACCCTGATGCACCCTAACGACGCACCCTGACGAACCCTAACGACGCACCCTGACGCACCCTAACGACGCACCCTGACGAACCCTAACGACGCACCCTGACGCACCCTAACGACGCACCCTGTCGCACCCTAACGACGCACCCTAACGACGCACCCTACGCACCCTAACGACGCACCCTGACACACCCTAACGACGCACCCTGACGCACCCTAACGACGCACCCTGACGAACCCTAACGACGCACCCTAACGACAGGACGCACCCTGACGCACCCTAACGACGCACCCTGACGCACCCTAACAACGCACCCTAACGAAAGGACGCACCCTGACGCACCCTAACGACGCACCCTAACAACGCACCCTAACGACACAACGCACCCTGACGCACCCTAACGACGCACCCTGACGCACCCTAACGACGCACCCTGACGCACCCTAACGATGCACCCTAACGACGCACCCTGACGCACCCTATTGCACCCTAACGACGCACCCTGACACACCCTAACGACGCACCCTGACGCACCCTAACGACGCACCCTGACGCACCCTAACAACGCACCCTGACGACACAACGCACCCTGACGAACCCTAACGACGCACCCTGACGCACCCTAACAACGCACCCTGACGACACAACGCACCCTGACGAACCCTAACGACGCACCCTGACGCACCCTGACGACACACCCTGACGCACCCTAACGACGCACTCTGACGAACCCTAACGACGCACCCTGACGCACCCTAACGACGCACCCTAGCGACGCACCCTGACACACCCTAACGACGCACCCTGACGAACCCTAACGACGCACCCTGACGCACCCTAACGACGCACCCTGACGCACCCTAACAACGCACCCTGACGAACCCTAACGATGCACCCTGACGCACCCTAACGACGCACCCTGACGCACCCTAACGACGCACCCTGACGAACCCTAACGACGCACCCTGACGCACCCTAACGACGCACCCTGACGCACCCTAACAACGCACCCTGACGCACCCTAACGACGCACCCTGACGCACCCTAACGACGCACCCTGACGCACCCTAACGACGCACCCTGACGAACCCTAACGACGCACCCTGACGCACCCTAACGACGCACCCTGACGCACCCTAACAACGCACCCTGACGCACCCTAACGACGCACCCTGACGCACCCTAACGACGCACCCTGACGCACCCTAACGACGCACCCTGACGAACCCTAACGACGCACCCTGACGCACCCTAACGACGCACCCTGACGAACATTTACATTACATTTACATTTAAGTCATTTAGCAGACGCTCTTATCCAGAGCGACTTACAAATTGGTGCATTCACCTTATGATATCCAGTGGAACAACCACTTTACAATAGTGCATCTAACTCTTTTAAGGGGGGGGGGGGGTTAGAAGGATTACTTTATCCTATCCTAGGTATTCCTTAAAGAGGTGGGGTTTCAGGTGTCTCCGGAAGGTGGTGATTGACTCCGCTGACCTGGCGTCGTGAGGGAGTTTGTTCCACCATTGGGGTGCCAGAGCAGCGAACAGTTTTGACTGGGCTGAGCGGGAACTGTACTTCCTCAGAGGTAGGGAGGCGAGCAGGCCAGAGGTGGATGAACGCAGTGCCCTTGTTTGGGTGTAGGGCCTGATCAGAGCCTGAAGGTACGGAGGTGCCGTTCCCCTCACAGCTCCGTAGGCAAGCACCATGGTCTTGTAGCGGATGCGAGCTTCAACTGGAAGCCAGTGGAGAGAGCGGAGGAGCGGGGTGACGTGAGAGAACTTGGGAAAGTTGAACACCAGACGGGCTGCGGCGTTCTGGATGAGTTGTAGGGGTTTAATGGCACAGGCAGGGAGCCCAGCCAACAGCGAGTTGCAGTAATCCAGACGGGAGATGACAAGTGCCTGGATTAGGACCTGCGCCGCTTCCTGCGTGAGGCAGGGTCGTACTCTGCGAATGTTGTAGAGCATGAACCTACAGGAACGGGTCACCGCCTTGATGTTAGTTGAGAACGACAGGGTGTTGTCCAAACCCTAACGACGCACCCTGTCGCACCCTAACGACGCACCCTAACGACGCACCCTATCGCACCCTAACGACGCACCCTGACACACCCTAACGACGCACCCTGACGCACCCTAACGACGCACCCTGACGAACCCTAACGACGCACCCTAACGACAGGACGCACCCTGACGCACCCTAACAACGCACCCTAACGACAGGACGCACCCTGACGCACCCTAACGACGCACCCTGACACACCCTAACAACGCACCCTGACGACACAACGCACCCTGACGAACCCTAACGACGCACCCTGACGAACCCTAACGACGCACCCTAACGACAGGACGCACCCTGACGCACCCTAACGACGCACCCTGACGCACCCTAACAACGCACCCTAACGACAGGACGCACCCTGACGCACCCTAACGACGCACCCTGACACACCCTAACAACGCACCCTGACGACACAACGCACCCTGACGAACCCTAACGACGCACCCTGACGCACCCTAACGACGCACCCTGACGCACCCTAACGACACACCCTGACGAACCCTAACGACGCACCCTAACAACAGGACGCACCCTGACGCACCCTAACGACGCACCCTGACGCACCCTAACAACGCACCCTAACGACAGGACGCACCCTGACGCACCCTAACGACGCACCCTGACACACCCTAACAACGCACCCTGACGACACAACGCACCCTGACGAACCCTAACGACGCACCCTGACGCACCCTGACGACACACCCTGACGCACCCTAACGACGCACTCTGACGAACCCTAACGACGCACCCTGACGCACCCTAACGACGCACCCTAGCGACGCACCCTGACACACCCTAACGACGCACCCTGACGAACCCTAACGACGCACCCTGACGCACCCTAACAACGCACCCTGACGACACAACGCACCCTGACGAACCCTAACGACGCACCCTGACACCCTGACGACACACCCTGACGCACCCTAACGACGCACTCTGACGAACCCTAACGACGCACCCTGACGCACCCTAACGACGCACCCTAGCGACGCACCCTGACACACCCTAACGACGCACCCTGACGAACCCTAACGACGCACCCTGACGACACAACGCACCCTGACGCACCCTAACGACGCACCCTGACGAACCCTAACAACGCACCCTAACGACAGGACGCACCCTGACGCACCCTAACGACGCACCCTGACACACCCTAACAACGCACCCTGACGACACAACGTACCCTGACGAACCCTAACGACGCACCTTGACGCACCCTAACGACGCACCCTGACGCACCCTAACGACACACCCTGACGAACCCTAACGACGCACCCTAACGACAGGACGCACCCTGACGCACCCTAACGACGCACCCTGACGCACCCTAACGACGCACCCTAACGACAGGACGCACCCTGACGCACCCTAACGACGCACCCTGACGCACCCTAACAACGCACCCTGACGACACAACGCACCCTGACGAACCCTAACGACGCACCCTGACGCACCCTGACGACACACCCTGACGCACCCTAACGACGCACTCTGACGAACCCTAACGACGCACCCTGACGCACCCTAACGACGCACCCTAGCGACGCACCCTGACACACCCTAACGACGCACCCTGACGAACCCTAACGACGCACCCTGACGCACCCTAACAACGCACCCTGACGACACAACGCACCCTGACGAACCCTAACGACGCACCCTGACGCACCCTGACGACACACCCTGACGCACCCTAACGACGCACTCTGACGAACCCTAACGACGCACCCTGACGCACCCTAACGACGCACCCTAGCGACGCACCCTGACACACCCTAACGACGCACCCTGACGAACCCTAACGACGCACCCTGACACACCCTAACAACGCACCCTGACGACACAACGCACCCTGACGCACCCTAACGACGCACCCTGACGCACCCTAACAACGCACCCTAACGACAGGACGCACCCTGACGCACCCTAACGACGCACCCTGACACACCCTAACAACGCACCCTGACGACACAACGCACCCTGACGAACCCTAACGACGCACCCTGACGCACCCTAACAACGCACCCTGACGACCAACGCACCCTGACGAACCCTAACGAAGCACCCTGACGCACCCTGACGACACACCCTGACGCACCCTAACGACGCACTCTGACGAACCCTAACGACGCACCCTGACGCACCCTAACGACGCACCCTAGCGGCGCACCCTGACACACCCTAACGACGCACCCTGACGAACCCTAACGACGCACCCTGACGCACCCTAACGACGCACCCTGACGCACCCTAACAACGCACCCTGACGACACAACGCACCCTGACGAACCCTAACGATGCACCCTGACGCACCCTAACGACGCACCCTGACGCACCCTAACGACGCACCCTGACGAACCCTAACGACGCACCCTGACGCACCCTAACGACGCACCCTGACGCACCCTAACAACGCACCCTGACGCACCCTAACGACGCACCCTGACGCACCCTAACGACGCACCCTGACGCACCCTAACGACGCACCCTGACGCACCCTAACGACGCACCCTGACGCACCCTAACAACGCACCCTGACACACCCTAACGACGCACCCTGACGCACCCTAACGACGCACCCTGACGCACCCTAACGACGCACCCTGACGAACCCTAACGACGCACCCTGACGCACCCTAACGACGCACCCTGACGAACCCTAACGACTCACCCTGACGCACCCTAACGACGCACCCTGACACACCCTAACAACGCACCATTGACGACACAACGCACCCTGACGAACCCTAACGACGCACCCTGACGCACCCTAACAACGCACCCTGACGACACAACGCACCCTGACGAACCCTAACGACGCACCCTGACGCACCCTGACGACACACCCTGACGCACCCTAACGACGCACTCTGACGAACCCTAACGACGCACCCTGACGCACCCTAACGACGCACCCTAGCGACGCACCCTGACACACCCTAACGACGCACCCTGACGCACCCTAACGACGCACCCTGACACACCCTAACAACGCACCCTGACGACACAACGCACCCTGACGCACCCTAACGACGCACCCTGACGCACCCTAACGACGCACCCTGACGCACCCTAACGACGCACCCTGACGAACCCTAACGACGCACCCTGACGCACCCTAACGACGCACCCTGACGAACCCTAACGACGCACCCTGACGCACCCTAACGACGCACCCTGCCACACCCTAACAACGCACCCTGACGACACAACGCACCCTGACGAACCCTAACGACGCACCCTGACGCACCCTAACAACGCACCCTGACGACACAACGCACCCTGACGAACCCTAACGACGCACCCTGACGCACCCTGACGACACACCCTGACGCACCCTAACGACGCACTCTGACGAACCCTAACGACGCACCCTGACGCACCCTAACGACGCACCCTAGCGACGCACCCTACACACCCTAACGACGCACCCTGACGAACCCTAACGACGCACCCTGACGCACCCTAACGACGCACCCTGACGCACCCTAACGACGCACCCTGACGACACAACGCACCCTGACGAACCCTAACGATGCACCCTGACGCACCCTAACGACGCACCCTGACGCACCCTAACGACGCACCCTGACGCACCCTAACGACGCACCCTGACGCACCCTAACGACGCACCCTGACGCACCCTAACAACGCACCCTGACGCACCCTAACGACGCACCCTGACGCACCCTAACGACGCACCCTGACGCACCCTAACGACGCACCCTGACGCACCCTAACGACGCACCCTGACGCACCCTAACGACGCACCCTGACGAACCCTAACGACGCACCCTGACGCACCCTAACGACGCACCCTGACGAACCCTAACGACGCACCCTGACGCACCCTAACGACGCACCCTGACGCACCCTAACGACGCACCCTGACGCACCCTAACGACGCACCATGACGAACCCTAACGACGCACCCTGACGCACCCTAACGACGCACCCTGTCGCACCCTAACGACGCACCCTAACGACGCACCCTATCGCACCCTAACGACGCACCCTGACACACCCTAACGACGCACCCTGACGCACCCTAACGACGCACCCTGACGAACCCTAACGACGCACCCTAACGACAGGACGCACCCTGACGCACCCTAACGACGCACCCTGACGCACCCTAACAACGCACCCTAACGACAGGACGCACCCTGACGCACCCTAACGACGCACCCTGACACACCCTAACAACGCACCCTGACGACACAACGCACCCTGACGAACCCTAACGACGCACCCTGACGCACCCTAACGACGCACCCTGACGCACCCTAACGACACACCCACACCCTGACGAACCCTAACGACGCACCCTAACGACAGGACGCACCCTGACGCACCCTAACGACGCACCCTGACGCACCCTAACAACGCACCCTAACGACAGGACGCACCCTGACGGACCCTGACGCACCCTGACGCACCCTAACAACGCACCCTGACGACACAACGCACCCTGACGAACCCTAACGACGCACCCTGACGCACCCTAACGGCGCACCCTGACGCACCCTAACGACGCACCCTGACGAACCCTAACGACGCACCCTGACGCACCCTAACGATGCACCCTGACGCACCCTAACAACGCACCCTGACGCACCCTAACGACGCACCCTGACGCACCCTAACGACGCACCCTGACGCACCCTAACGACGCACCCTGACGAACCCTAACGACGCACCCTGACGCACCCTAACGACGCACCCTGACAAACCCTAACGACTCACCCTGACGCACCCTAACGACGCACCCTGACGCACCCTAACAACGCACCCTGACGCACCCTAACGACGCACCCTGACGAACCCTAACGACACACCCTGACGCACCCTAACGACACACCCTGACGCACCCTAACGCACGCACCCTAACGACGCACCCTAACGACGCACCCTGACGCACCCTAACGACGCACCCTGACGCACCCTAACAACGCACCCTAACGACAGGACGCACCCTGACGCACCCTAACGACGCACCCTGACACACCCTAACAACGCACCCTGACGAACCCTAACGACGCACCCTGACGCACCCTAACGACGCACCCTAACGACGCACCCTGACGCACCCTAACGACGCAACCTGACGAACCCTAACGACGCACCCTGACGCACCCTAACGACGCACCCTGACGCACCCTAACGACGCACCCTGACGCACCCTAACGACGCACCCTGACGAACCCTAACGACGCACCCTGACGCACCCTAACGACACACCCTGACGCACCCTAACGACGCACCCTGACGCACCCTAACGACGCACCCTGACGAACCCTAACGACGCACCCTGACGCACCCTAACGACGCACCCTGTCGCACCCTAACGACGCACCCTAACGACGCACCCTATCGCACCCTAACGACGCACCCTGACGCACCCTAACGACGCACCCTGACGCACCCTAACGACGCACCCTGACGCACCCTAACAACGCACCCTAACGACAGGACGCACCCTGACGCACCCTAACGACGCACCCTGACGCACCCTAACAACGCACCCTAACGACAGGACGCACCCTGATGCACCCTAACGACGCACCCTGACACACCCTAACAACGCACCCTGACGAACCCTAACGACGCACCCTGGCGCACCCTAACGACGCACCCTGACGCACCCTAACGACACACTCTGACGAACCCTAACGACGCACCCTAACGACAGGACGCACCCTGACGCACCCTAACGACGCACCCTGACGCACCCTAACAACGCACCCTAACGACAGGACGCACCCTGACGCACCCTGACGCACCCTGACGCACCCTAACAACGCACCCTAACGACACAACGCACCCTGACGCACCCTAACGACGCACCCTGACGCACCCTAACGACGCACCCTAACGCACCCTAACGACGCACCCTGACGCACCCTAACGACGCACCCTGACGCACCCTAACGACGCACCCTGACGAACCCTAACGACGCACCCTGACGCACCCTAACAACGCACCCTAACAACAGGACGCACCCTGACGCACCCTGACGCACCCTAACAACGCACCCTGACGCACCCTAACAACGCACCCTAACGACAGGACGCACCCTGACGCACCCTAAAGACGCACCCTGACGCACCCTAACAACGCACCCTAACGACAGCACCCTGACGCACCCTGACGCACCCTGACGCACCCTAACAACGCACCCTAACGACACAACGCACCCTGACGCACCCTAACGACGCACCCTGACGCACCCTAACGACGCAACCTGACGCACCCTAACGACGCACCCTGACGAACCCTAACGACGCACCCTGACGCACCCTAACGACGCACCCTGACGCACCCTAACGACGCACCCTGACGAACCCTAACGACGCACCTTGACGCACCCTAACGACGCACCCTGACGAACCCTAACGACGCACCCTGACGCACCCTAACGACGCACCCTGACGAACCCTAACGACGCACACTAACGACAGGACGCACCCTGACGCACCCTAACGCACCCTGACGCACCCTAACAACGCACCCTAACGACACAACGCACCCTGACGCACCCTAACGACGCACCCTGACGCACCCTAATGACGCACCCTGACGCACCCTAACGACGCACCCTGACGAACCCTAACGACGCACCCTGACGAACCCTAACGACGCACCCTGACACACCCTAACGACGCACCCTGACGCACCCTAACAACGCACCCTGACAACACAACGCACCCTGACGGACCCTAACGACGCACCCTGACGCACCCTAACAACGCACCCTGACGACACAACGCACCCTGACGAACCCTAACGACGCACCCTGACGCACCCTAACGACGCATCCTGACGCACCCTAACGACGCACCCTGACGAACCCTAACGACGCACCCTGACGCACCCTAACGACACCCTGACGCACCCTAACGACGCACCCTGACGACACCCTAACGACGCACCCTGACGCACCATAACGACGCACCCTGACGCACCCTAACGACGCACCCTGACGAACCCTAACGACGCACCCTGACGCACCCTAACGACGCACCCTGACGCACCCTAACGACGCACCCTGACGCACCCTAACGACGCACCCTGACGCACCCTAACAACACACCCTGACGACACAACGCACCCTGACGAACCCTAACGACGCACCCTGACGCACCCTAACGACACACCCTGACGCACCCTAACGACGCACCCTGACGAACCCTAACGACGCACCCTGACGAACGATGCACCCTGACGAACCCTAACGACGAACCCTAACGACGCACCCTGACACACCCTAACGACGCACCCTGACGAACCCTAACGACGCACCCTGACGCACCCTAACGACGCACCCTGACGCACCCTAACGACGCACCCTGACGCACCCTAACGACGCACCCTGACGCACCCTAACGACGCACCCTGATGAACCCTAACGACGCACCCTGACGCACCCTAACGACGCACCCTGACGCACCCTAACAACGCACCCTGACGCACCCTAACGACGCACCCTGACGAACCCTAACGACGCACCCTGACGCACCCTAACGACGCACCCTGACGCACCCTAACGACGCACCCTGACACACCCTAACGACGCACCCTGACGCACCCTAACGACGCACCCTGACGAACCCTAACGACGCACCCTAACGACAGGACGCACCCTGACGCACCCTAACGACGCACCCTGACGCACCCTAACAACGCACCCTAACGACAGGACGCACCCTGACGCACCCTAACAACGCACCCTAACGACACAACGCACCCTGACGCACCCTAACGACGCACCCTGACGCACCCTAACGACGCACCCTGACGCACCCTAACGACGCACCCTGACGAACCCTAACGACGCACCCTAACGACAGGACGCACCCTGACGCACCCTAACGACGCACCCTGACGCACCCTAACAACGCACCCTAACGACAGGACGCACCCTGACGCACCCTAACAACGCACCCTAACGACACAACGCACCCTGACGCACCCTAACGACGCACCCTGACGCACCCTAACGACGCACCCTGACGCACCCTAACGACGCACCCTGACGAACCCTAACGACGCACCCTAACGACAGGACGCACCCTGACGCACCCTAACGACGCACCCTTTCGCACCCTAACGACGCACCCTAACGACAGGACGCACCCTGACGCACCCTGACGCACCCTAACAACGCACCCTGACGACACAACGCACCCTGACGCACCCTAACGACGCACCCTGACGCACCCTAACAACGCACCCTGACAACACAACGCACCCTGACGGACCCTAACGACGCACCCTGACGAACCCTAACGACGCACCCTGACGCACCCTAACGACGCATCCTGACGCACCCTAACGACGCACCCTGACGAACCCTAACGACGCACCCTGACGCACCCTAACGACGCACCCTGACGAACCCTAACGACGCACCCTGACGCACCCTAACGACGCACCCTGACGCACCCTAACGACGCACCCTGACGCACCATAACAACGCACCCTAACGACACACCCTGACGCACCCTAACGACGCACCCTGACGCACCCTAACGACGCACCCTGACGCACCCTAACGACGCACCCTGACGCACCCTAACGACGCACCCTGACGAACCCTAACGACACACCCTGACGCACCCTAACGACGCACCCTGACGCACCCTAACGACGCACCCTGACGCACCCTAACGACGCACCCTGACGCACCCTAACGACGCACCCTGACGAACCCTAACGACGCACCCTGACGCACCCTAACGACGCACCCTGACGCACCCTAACGACGCACCCTGACACACCCTAACGACGCACCCTGACGCACCCTAACAACGCACCCTGACGACACAACGCACCCTGACGAACCCTAACGACGCACCCTGACGCACCCTAACGACACACCCTTACGCACCCTAACGACGCACCCTGACGAACCCTAACGACGCACCCTGACGAACCCTAACGACGAACCCTGACGAACCCTAACGACGCACCCTGACGCACCCTAACGACGCACCCTGACGCACCCTAACGACGCACCCTGACGAACCCTAACGACGCACCCTGACGCACCCTAACGACGCACCCTGACGAACCCTAACGACGCACCCTGACGCACCCTAACGACGCACCCTGACGCACCCTAACGACGCACCCTGACGAACCCTAACGACGCACCCTGACGCACCCTAACGACGCACCCTGACGAACCCTAACGACGCACCCTGACGCACCCTAACGACGCACCCTGACGCACCCTAACAACGCACCCTGACGCACCCTAACGACGCACCCTGACGCACCCTAACGACGCACCCTGACGAACCCTAACGACGCACCCTGACGCACCCTAACGACGCACCCTGACACACCCTAACGACGCACCCTGACGCACCCTAACGACGCACCCTGACGAACCCTAACGACGCACCCTGACGCACCCTAACGACGCACCCTGACGCACCCTAACGACGCACCCTGACGAACCCTAACGACGCACCCTATCGCACCCTAACGACGCACCCTAACGACGCACCCTATCGCACCCTAACGACGCACCCTGACACACCCTAACGACGCACCCTGACGCACCCTAACGACGCACCCTGACGAACCCTAACGACGCACCCTAACGACAGGACGCACCCTGACGCACCCTAACGACGCACCCTGACGCACCCTAACAACGCACCCTGACGCACCCTAACGACGCACCCTGACGAACCCTAACGACGCACCCTAACGACAGGACGCACCCTGACGCACCCTAACGACGCACCCTGACGCACCCTAACAACGCACCCTAACGACAGGACGCACCCTGACGCACCCTAACGACGCAACCTGACGCACCCTAACGACGCACCCTGACGAACCCTAACGACGCACCCAGACGAACCCTAACGACGCACCCTGACGCACCCTAACGACGCACCCTGACGAACCCTAACGACGCACCCTGACGAACCCTAACGACGCACCCTGACGCACCCTAACGACGCACCCTGACGCACCCTAACAACACACCCTGACGACACAACGCACCCTGACGAACCCTAACGACGCACCCTGACGCACCCTAACGACACACCCTGACGCACCCTAACGACGCACCCTGACGAACCCTAACGACGCACCCTGACGAACGATGCACCCTAACGAACCCTAACGACGAACCCTAACGACGCACCCTGACACACCCTAACGACGCACCCTGACGAACCCTAACGACGCACCCTGACGCACCCTAACGACGCACCCTGACGCACCCTAACGACGCACCCTGACGAACCCTAACGACGCACCCTGACGCACCCTAACGACGCACCCTGATGAACCCTAACGACGCACCCTGACGAACCCTAACAACGCACCCTGACGCACCCTAACGACGCACCCTATCGCACCCTAACGACGCACCCTGACGCACCCTAACGACGCACCCTGACGCACCCTAACAACGCACCATGACGACACGACGCACCCTGACGAACCCTAACGACGCACCCTGACGCACCCTAACGACGCACCCTGACGCACCCTAACAACGCACCCTGACGACACAACGCACCCTCACGAACCCTAACGACGCACCCTATCGCACCCTAACGACGCACCCTGAAACACCCTAACGACGCACCCTGACGCACCCTAACAACGCACCCTGACGACACAACGCACCCTGACGAACCCTAACGACGCACCCTGACGCACCCTAATGACGCACCCTAACAACGCACCCTAACGACACGACGCACCCTGACGCACCCTAACGACGCACCATGACGCACCCTAACAACGCACCCTAACGACAGCGCACCCTGACGCACCCTAACGACGCAACCTGACGCACCCTAACAACGCACCCTAACGACACAACGCACCCTGGCGAACCCTAACGACGCACCCTGACGAACCCTAACGACGCACCCTGACGCACCCTAACGACGCACCCTGACGCACCCTAACAACGCACCCTGACGACACAACGCACCCTGACGAACCCAAACGACGCACCCTGACGAACCCTAACGACGCACCCTGACGCACCCTAATGACACACCTTGACGCACCCTAACGACGCACCCTGACGACACAACGCACCCTGACGAACCCTAATGACGCACCCTGACGCACCCTAACGACGCACCCTGACGAACCCTAACGACGCACCCTGACGAACCCTAACGACGCACCCTGACGAACCCTAACGACGCACCCTAACGACGCACCCTAACGCACCCTAACGACGCACCCTGACACACCCTAACAACGCACCCTGACGCACCCTAACAACGCACCATGACGACACAACGCACCCTGACGAACCCTAACGACGCACCCTATCGCACCCTAACGGCGCACCCTGACACACCCTAACGCGGCACCCTGACGACACAACGCACCCTGACGAACCCTAACGACGCACCCTATCGCACCCTAACGACGCACCTGACACACCCTAACGACGCACCCTGACGCACCCTAACAACGCACCCTGACGACACAACGCACCCTGACGAACCCTAACGACGCACCCTGACGAACCCTAACGACGCACCCTGACGCATCCTAACGACGCACCCTGACGCACCCTAACGACGCACCCTGACGCACCCTGACGAACCCTAACGACGCACCCTGACGAACCCTAACGACGCACCCTGACGCACCCTAATGACGCACCCTGACGCACCCTAACGACGCACCTTGACGACACAACGCACCCTGACGAACCCTAATGACGCACCCTGACGCACCCTAACGACGCACCCTGACAAACCCTAACGACGCACCCTGACGACCCTAACCGCACCCTGACGACGACGCACCCTAACGACGCACCCTATCGCACCCTAACGACGCACCCTGACACACCCTAACGACGCACCCTGACGCACCCTAACAACGCACCCTGACGACACAACGCACCCTGACGAACCCTAACGACGCACCCTATCGCACCCTAACGACGCACCCTGACACACCCTAACAACGCACCCTGACGACACAAAGCACCCTGACGAACCCTAACGACGCACCCTGACGCACCCTAACGACGCACCATGACGCACCCTAACAACGCACCCTGACGACACAACGCACCCTGACGAACCCTAACGACGCACCCTGACGCACCCTAACGACGCACCCTGACGCACCCTAACGACGCACCCTGACGAACCCTAACAACGCACCCTGACGACACAACGCACCCTAACGCACCCTAACGACGCACCCTAACAACGACCCTAACGACAACGCACCCTGACGAACCCTAACGACGCACCCTAACGAAGCAACCTATCGCACCCTAACGACGCACCCTAACGACGCACCCTATCGCACCCTAACGCAACCTAACGACGCACCCTGACACACCCTAACGACGCACCCTGACGCACCCTAACAACGCACCCTGACGACACAACGCAACCTGACGAACCCTAACGACGCACCCTGACGCACCCTAACGACGCACCCTGACGACACAACCCACCCTAACGACGCACCCTAACGACGCACCCTGACGACACAACGCACCCTGACGAACCCTAACGACGCACCCTAACGACGCAACCTATCGCACCCTAACGACGCACCCTAACGACGCACCCTATCGCACCCTAACGCAACCTAACGACGCACCCTGACACACCCTAACGACGCACCCTGACGCACCCTAACAACGCACCCTGACGACACAACGCACCCTGACGAACCCTAACGACGCACCCTGACGCACCCTAACGACGCACCCTGACGCACCCTAACGACGCACCCTGACGAACCCTAACGACGCACCCTAACGACAGGACGCACCCTGACGCACCCTAACGACGCACCCTGACACACCCTAACAACGCACCCTGACGACACAACGCACCCTGACGAACCCTAACGACGCACCCTATCGCACCCTAACGACGCACCTGACACACCCTAACGACGCACCCTGACGCACCCTAACAACGCACCCTGACGACACAACGCACCCTGACGAACCCTAACGACGCACCCTGACGAACCCTAACGACGCATCCTGACGCATCCTAACGACGCACCCTGACGCACCCTAACGACGCACCCTGACGACCCTAACGACGCACCCTGACGAACCCTAACGACGCACCCTGACGCACCCTAACGACGCACCCTGACGCACCCTAACGACGCACCTTGACGACACAACGCACCCTGACGAACCCTAATGACGCACCCTGACGCACCCTAACGACGCACCCTGACGAACCCTAACGACGCACACTGACGAACCCTAACGACGCACCCTGACGAACCCTAACGACGCACCCTAACGACGCACCCTATCGCACCCTAACGACGCACCCTGACACACCCTAACGACGCACCCTGACGACCCTAACAACGCACCCTGACGACCCAACGCACCCTGACGAACCCTAACGACGCACCCTGACGCACCCTAACGACGCACCCTGACACACCCTAACGACGCACCCTGACGAACCCTAACAACGCACCCTGACGACACAACGCACCCTAACGACGCACCCTAACAACGCACCCTGACGACACAACGCACCCTGACGAACCCTAACGACGCACCCTAACGACGCAACCTATCGCACCCTAACGACGCACCCTAACGACGCACCCTATCGCACCCTAACGCACCCTAACGACGCACCCTGACGCACCCTAACGACGCACCCTGACGCACCCTAACAACGCACCCTGACGACACAACGCAACCTGACGAACCCTAACGACGCACCCTGACGCACCCTAACGACGCACCCTGACGCACCCTAACGACGCACCCTGACGCACCCTAACGACGCACCCTGACACACCCTGACGACACAACGCACCCTGACGAACCCTAACGATGCACCCTGACGCACCCTAACGACGCACCCTGACGCACCCTAACGACGCACCCTGACACACCCTAACAACGCACCCTGACGACACAACGCACCCTGACGAACCCTAACGACGCACCCTGACGCACCCTAACGACGCACCCTGACGCACCCTAACGACGCACCCTGACGAACCCTAACGACGCACCCTAACGACAGGACGCACCCTGACGCACCCTAATGACGCACCCTGACGCACCCTAACAACGCACCCTAACGACAGGACGCACCCTGACGCACCCTAACGACGCACCCTGACACACCCTAACAACGCACCCTGACGACACAACGCACCCTGACGAACCCTAACGACGCACCCTGACGCACCCTAACGACGCACCCTGACGCACCCTAACGACGCACTCTGACGAACCCTAACGACGCACCCTAATGACAGGACGCACCCTGACGCACCCTAACGACGCACCCTGATGCACCCTAACAACGCACCCTAACGACAGGACGCACCCTGATGCACCCTGACGCACCCTGACGCACCCTAACAACGCACCCTAACGACACAACGCACCAACGACGCACCCTGACGCACCCTAACGACGCACCCTGACTCACCCTAACGACGCACCCTGACGCACCCTAACAACGCACCCTGACGACACAACGCACCCTGACGAACCCTAACGACAAACCCTGACGCATCCTAACAACGCACCCTGACGCAGCCTAACGACGCACCCTGACGCACCCTAACGACGCACCCTGACACACCCTAACAACGCACCCTGACGACACAACGCACCCTGACGAACCCTAACGACGCACCCTGACGCACCCTAACGACGCACCCTGACGCACCCTAACGACGCACCCTGACGAACCCTAACGATGCACCCTAACGACAGGACGCACCCTGACGCACCCTAACGACGCACCCTGACGCACCCTAACAACGCACCCTAACGACAGGACGCACCCTGACGCACCCTAACGACGCACCCTGATGACACAACGCACCCTGACGAACCCTAACGACGCACCCTGACGCACCCTAACGACGCACTCTGACGAACCCTAACGACGCACCCTAACGACAGGACGCACCCTGACGCACCCTAACGACGCACCCTGACGCACCCTAACAACGCACCCTAACGACAGGACGCACCCTGACGCACCCTAACGACGCACCCTGACGAACCCTAACGACGCACCCTAACGACAGGACGCACCCTGACGCACCCTAACGACGCACCCTGACGCACCCTAACAACGCACCCTAACGACAGGACGCACCCTGACGCACCCTAACGACGCACCCTGATGACACAACGCACCCTGACGAACCCTAACGACGCACCCTGACGCACCCTAACGACGCCCTCTGACGAACCCTAACGACGCACCCTAACGACAGGACGCACCCTGACGCACCCTAACGACGCACCCTGACGCACCCTAACGACGCACCCTGACGCACCCTAACGACGCACCCTGACGCACCCTAACGACGCCCCCTGACGAACCCTAACGACGCACCCTGACAAACCCTAACGACGCACCCTGACGAACCCTAACGATGCACCCTGACGCACCCTAACGACGCACCCTGACGCACCCTAACGACGCACCCTGACGCACCCTAACAACGCACCCTGACGAACCCTAACGACGCACCCTGACGCACCCTAACGACGCACCCTGACGCACCCTAACGACGCACCCTGACGAACCCTAACGACGCACCCTAACGACAGGACGCACCCTGACGCACCCTAATGACGCACCCTGACGCACCCTAACAACGCACCCTAACGACAGGACGCACCCTGACGCACCCTAACGACGCACCCTGACACACCCTAACAACGCACCCTGACGACACAACGCACCCTGACGAACCCTAACGACGCACCCTGACGCACCCTAACGACGCACCCTGACGCACCCTAACGACGCACTCTGACGAACCCTAACGACGCACCCTAATGACAGGACGCACCCTGACGCACCCTAACGACGCACCCTGATGCACCCTAACAACGCACCCTAACGACAGGACGCACCCTGATGCACCCTGACGCACCCTGACGCACCCTAACAACGCACCCTAACGACACAACGCACCCTGACGCACCCTAACGACGCACCCTGACTCACCCTAACGACGCACCCTGACGAACCCTAACAACGCACCCTGACGACACAACGCACCCTGACGAACCCTAACGACAAACCCTGACGCATCCTAACGACGCACCCTGACGCAGCCTAACGACGCACCCTGACGCACCCTAACGACGCACCCTGACACACCCTAACAACGCACCCTGACGACACAACGCACCCTGACGAACCCTAACGACGCACCCTGACGCACCCTAACGACGCACCCTGACGCACCCTAACGACGCACCCTGACGAACCCTAACGATGCACCCTAACGACAGGACGCACCCTGACGCACCCTAACGACGCACCCTGACGCACCCTAACAACGCACCCTAACGACAGGACGCACCCTGACGCACCCTAACGACGCACCCTGATGACACAACGCACCCTGACGAACCCTAACGACGCACCCTGACGCACCCTAACGACGCACTCTGACGAACCCTAACGACGCACCCTAACGACAGGACGCACCCTGACGCACCCTAACGACGCACCCTGACGCACCCTAACAACGCACCCTAACGACAGGACGCACCCTGACGCACCCTAACGACGCACCCTGACGAACCCTAACGACGCACCCTAACGACAGGACGCACCCTGACGCACCCTAACGACGCACCCTGACGCACCCTAACAACGCACCCTAACGACAGGACGCACCCTGACGCACCCTAACGACGCACCCTGATGACACAACGCACCCTGACGAACCCTAACGACGCACCCTGACGCACCCTAACGACGCCCTCTGACGAACCCTAACGACGCAC
The DNA here is from genome assembly GCF_045679555.1 of Salvelinus alpinus. Classification (NCBI taxonomy): domain Eukaryota; kingdom Metazoa; phylum Chordata; class Actinopteri; order Salmoniformes; family Salmonidae; genus Salvelinus; species Salvelinus alpinus. The sequence continues at coordinate 134,738 of NW_027256005.1, read as the reverse complement.
CCTAACGACAGGACGCACCCTGACGCACCCTAACGACGCACCCTGACGCACCCTAACAACGCGACGCACCCTGACGCACCCTAACGACGCACCCTGACGCACCCTAACGACGCACCCTGACGAACCCTAACGACGCACCCTGACGAACCTTAACGACGCACCCTGACGCACCCTAACGACGCACCCTGACGCACCCTAACAACGCACCCTGACGACACAACGCACCCTGCCGAACCCTAACGACGCACCCTGACGCACCCTAACAACGCACCCTGACGACACAACGCACCCTGACGAACCCTAACGACGCACCCTATCGCACCCTAACGACGCACCCTGACGCACCCTAACGACGCACCCTGACGCACCCTAACAACGCACCCTGACGACACAACGCACCCTGACGAATCCTAACGACGCACCCTGACGCACCCTAACGCACCCTAACAACGCACCCTAACGACAGGACGCACCCTGACTGACGCACCCTGACGCACCCTAACGACGCACCCTGACGAACCCTAACGACGCACCCTGACGCACCCTAACGACGCACCCTGACGCACCCTAACAACGCACCCTGACGACACAACGCACCCTGCCGCACCCTAACGACGCACCCTGACACACCCTAACAACGCACCCTGACGACACAACGCACCCTGACGAACCCTAACGACGCACCCTATCGCACCCTAACGACGCACCCTGAAACACCCTAACGACGCACCCTGACGCACCCTAACAACGCACCCTGACGACACAACGCACCCTGACGAACCCTAACGACGCACCCTGACGCACCCTAATGACGCACCCTAACAACGCACCCTAACGACAGGACGCACCCTGACGCACCCTAACGACGCACCATGACGCACCCTAACAACGCACCCTAACGACAGGACGCACCCTGACGCACCCTAACGACGCAACCTGACGCACCCTAACAACACACCCTAACGGCACAACGCACCCTGACGCACCCTAACGACGCACCCTGACGAACCCTAACGACGCACCCTGACGCACCCTAACGACGCACCCTGACGCACCCTAACAACGCACCCTGACGACACAACGCACCCTGACGAACCCTAACGACGCACCCTGACGAACCCTAACGACGCACCCTGACGCACCCTAATGACACACCTTGACGCACCCTAACGACGCACCCTGACGACACAACGCACCCTGACGAATCCTAATGACGCACCCTGACGCACCCTAACGACGCACCCTGACGAACCCTAACGACGCACCCTGACGAACCCTAACGACGCACCCTGACAAACCCTAACGACGCACCCTAACGACGCACCCTATCGCACCCTAACGACGCACCCTGACGCACCCTAACGACGCACCCTGACGCACCCTAACAACGCACCATGACGACACAACGCACCCTGACGAACCCTAACGACGCACCCTATCGCACCCTAACGGCGCACCCTGACACACCCTAACGACGCACCCTGACGACACAACGCACCCTGACGAACCCTAACGACGCACCCTATCGCACCCTAACGACGCACCTGACACACCCTAACAACGCACCCTGACGACACAACGCACCCTGACGAACCCTAACGACGCACCCTATCGCACCCTAACGACGCACCTGACACACCCTAACGCACCCTGACGCACCCTGACGACGACACAACGCACCCTGACGAACCCTAACGACGCACCCTGACGAACCCTAACGACGCATCCTGACGCATCCTAACGACGCACCCTGACGCACCCTAACAACGCACCCTGACGACACAACGCACCCTGACGAACCCTAACGACGCACCCTGACGAACCCTAACGACGCACCCTGACGCACCCTAATGACGCACCCTGACGCACCCTAACGACGCACCTTGACGACACAACGCACCCTGACGAACCCTAATGACGCACCCTGACGCACCCTAACGACGCACCCTGACGAACCCTAACGACGCACCCTGACGAACCCTAACGACGCACCCTGACGAACCCTAACGACGCACCCTAACGACGCACCCTATCGCACCCTAACGACGCACCCTGACACACCCTAACGACGCACCCTGACGCACCCTAACAACGCACCCTGACGACACAACGCACCCTGACGAACCCTAACGACGCACCCTATCGCACCCTAACGACGCACCCTGACACACCCTAACGACGCACCCTGACGAACCCTAACAACGCACCCTGACGACACAACGCACCCTAACGACGCACCCTAACGACGCACCCTGACGACACAACGCACCCTGACGAACCCTAACGACGCACCCTAACGACGCAACCTATCGCACCCTAACGACGCACCCTAACGACGCACCCTATCGCACCCTAACGCACCCTAACGACGCACCCTGACACACCCTAACGACGCACCCTGACGCACCCTGACGACACAACGCAACCTGACGAACCCTAACGACGCACCCTGACGCACCCTAACGACGCACCCTGACGCACCCTAACGACGCACCCTAACGACGCGCACCCTGACGCACCCTAACGACGCACCCTGACACACACTGACGACACAACGCACCCTGACGAACCCTAACGATGCACCCTGACGCACCCTAACGACGCACCCTGACGCACCCTAACGACGCACCCTGACACACCCTAACAACGCACCCTGACGACACAACGCACCCTGACGAACCCTAACGACGCACCCTGACGCACCCTAACGACGCACCCTGACGCACCCTAACGACGCACCCTGACGAACCCTAACGACGCACCCTAACGACAGGACGCACCCTGACGCACCCTAATGACGCACCCTGATGCACCCTAACAACGCACCCTAACGACAGGACGCACCCTGATGCACCCTGACGCACCCTGACGCACCCTAACAACGCACCCTAACGACACAACGCACCCTGACGCACCCTAACGACGCACCCTGACTCACCCTAACGACGCACCCTGACGAACCCTAACGACGCACCCTGACGACACAACGCACCCTGACGAACCCTAACGACACACCCTGACGCATCCTAACGACGCACCCTGACGCAGCCTAACGACGCACCCTACGCACCCTAACGACGCACCCTGACGCACCCTAACGACGCACCCTGACGACACAACGCACCCTGACGAACCCTAACGACGCACCCTGACGCACCCTAACGACGCACCCTGACGCACCCTAACGACGCACCCTGACGAACCCTAACGATGCACCCTAACGACAGGACGCACCCTGACGCACCCTAACGACGCACCCTGACGCACCCTAACAACGCACCCTAACGACAGGACGCACCCTGACGCACCCTAACGACGCACCCTGATGACACAACGCACCCTGACGAACCCTAACGACGCACCCTGACGCACCCTAACGACGCACTCTGACGAACCCTAACGACGCACCCTAACGACAGGACGCACCCTGACGCACCCTAACGACGCACCCTGACGCACCCTAACAACGCACCCTAACGACAGGACGCACCCTGACGCACCCTAACGACGCACCCTGACGAACCCTAACGACGCACCCTAACGACAGGACGCACCCTGACGCACCCTAACGACGCACCCTGACGCACCCTAACAACGCACCCTAACGACAGGACGCACCCTGACGCACCCTAACGACGCACCCTGATGACACAACGCACCCTGACGAACCCTAACGACGCACCCTGACGCACCCTAACGACGCACTCTGACGAACCCTAACGACGCACCCTAACGACAGGACGCACCCTGACGCACCCTAACGACGCACCCTGACGCACCCTAACAACGCACCCTAACGACGCGCACCCTGACGCACCCTAACGACGCTAACCCTGACGACGAACCCTAACGACGCACCCTGACAAACCTTAACGACGCACCCTGACGCACCCTAACGACGCACCCTGACGCACCCTAACAACGCACCCTGACGACACAACGCACCCTGCCGCACCCTAACGACGCACCCTGACACACCCTAACAACGCACCCTGACGACACAACGCACCCTGACGAACCCTAACGACGCACCCTATCGCACCCTAACGACGCACCCTGAAACACCCTAACGACGCACCCTGACGCACCCTAACGACAAACCCTGACGCATCCTAACGACGCACCCTGACGCAGCCTAACGACGCACCCTGACGCACCCTAACGACGCACCCTGACACACCCTAACAACGCACCCTGACGACACAACGCACCCTGACGAACCCTAACGACGCACCCTGACGCACCCTAACGACGCACCCTGACGCACCCTAACGACGCACCCTGACGAACCCTAACGATGCACCCTAACGACAGGACGCACCCTGACGCACCCTAACGACGCACCCTGACGCACCCTAACGCACCCTAACGACAGGACGCACCCTGACGCACCCTAACGACGCACCCTGATGACACAACGCACCCTGACGAACCCTAACGACGCACCCTGACGCACCCTAACGACGCACTCTGACGAACCCTAACGACGCACCCTAACGACAGGACGCACCCTGACGCACCCTAACGACGCACCCTGACGCACCCTAACAACGCACCCTAACGACAGGACGCACCCTGACGCACCCTAACGACGCACCCTGACGAACCCTAACGACGCACCCTAACGACAGGACGCACCCTGACGCACCCTAACGACGCACCCTGACGCACCCTAACAACGCACCCTAACGACAGGACGCACCCTGACGCACCCTAACGACGCACCCTGATGACACAACGCACCCTGACGAACCCTAACGACGCACCCTGACGCACCCTAACGACGCACTCTGACGAACCCTAACGACGCACCCTAACGACAGGACGCACCCTGACGCACCCTAACGACGCACCCTGACGCACCCTAACAACGCACCCTAACGACAGGACGCACCCTGACGCACCCTGACGCACCCTAACGACGCCCCCTGACGAACCCTAACGACGCACCCTGACAAACCTTAACGACGCACCCTGACGCACCCTAACGACGCACCCTGACTGCACCCTAACAACGCACCCTGACGACACAACGCACCCTGCCGCACCCTAACGACGCACCCTGACACACCCTAACAACGCACCCTGACGACACAACGCACCCTGACGAACCCTAACGACGCACCCTATCGCACCCTAACGACGCACCCTGAAACACCCTAACGACGCACCCTGACGCACCCTAACAACGCACCCTGACGACACAACGCACCCTGACGAACCCTAACGACGCACCCTGACGCACCCTAATGACGCACCCTAACAACGCACCCTAACGACAGGACGCACCCTGACGCACCCTGACGCACCCTAACGACGCCCCCTGACGAACCCTAACGACGCACCCTGACAAACCTTAACGACGCACCCTGACGCACCCTAACGACGCACCCTGACGCACCCTAACAACGCACCCTGACGACACAACGCACCCTGCCGCACCCTAACGACGCACCCTGACACACCCTAACAACGCACCCTGACGACACAACGCACCCTGACGAACCCTAACGACGCACCCTATCGCACCCTAACGACGCACCCTGAAACACCCTAACGACGCACCCTGACGCACCCTAACAACGCACCCTGACGACACAACGCACCCTGACGAACCCTAACGACGCACCCTGACGCACCCTAATGACGGACCCTAACAACGCACCCTAACGACAGGACGCACCCTGACGCACCCTAACGACGCACCATGACGCACCCTAACAACGCACCCTAACGACAGGACGCACCCTGACGCACCCTAACGACGCAACCTGACGCACCCTAACAACACACCCTAACGACACAACGCACCCTGGCGAACCCTAACGACGCACCCTGACGAACCCTAACGACGCATCCTGACGCACCCTAACGACGCACCCTGACGCACCCTAACAACGCACCCTGACGACACAACGCACCCTGACGAACCCTAACGACGCACCCTGACGCACCCTAATGACACACCTTGACGCACCCTAACGACGCACCCTGACGACACAACGCACCCTGACGAATCCTAATGACGCACCCTGACGCACCCTAACGACGCACCCTGACGAACCCTAACGACGCACCCTGACGAACCCTAACGACGCACCCTGACGAACCCTAACGACGCACCCTAACGACGCACCCTATCGCACCCTAACGACGCACCCTGACACACCCTAACAACGCACCCTGACGCACCCTAACAACGCACCATGACGACACAACGCACCCTGACGAACCCTAACGACGCACCCTATCGCACCCTAACGGCGCACCCTGACACACCCTAACGACGCACCCTGACGACACAACGCACCCTGACGAACCCTAACGACGCACCCTATCGCACCCTAACGACGCACCTGACACACCCTAACGACGCACCCTGACGCACCCTAACAACGCACCCTGACGACACAACGCACCCTGACGAACCCTAACGACGCACCCTGACGAACCCTAACGACGCATCCTGACGCATCCTAACGACGCACCCTGACGCACCCTAACAACGCACCCTGACGACACAACGCACCCTGACGAACCCTAACGACGCACCCTGACGAACCCTAACGACGCACCCTGACGCACCCTAATGACGCACCCTGACGCACCCTAACGACGCACCTGACACACCCTAACGACGCACCCTGACGCACCCTAACAACGCACCCTGACGACACAACGCACCCTGACGAACCCTAACGACGCACCCTGACGAACCCTAACGACGCATCCTGACGCATCCTAACGACGCACCCTGACGCACCCTAACAACGCACCCTGACGACACAACGCACCCTGACGAACCCTAACGACGCACCCTGACGAACCCTAACGACAGGACGCACCCTAACGACAGGACGCACCCTGATGCACCCTGACGCACCCTGACGCACCCTAACAACGCACCCTAACGACACAACGCACCCTGACGCACCCTAACGACGCACCCTGACTCACCCTAACGACGCACCCTGACGAACCCTAACAACGCACCCTGACTACACAACGCACCCTGACGAACCCTAACGACGACGCACCCTGACGCAGCCTAACGACGCACCCTGACGCACCCTAACGACGCACCCTGACACACCCTAACAACGCACCCTGACGACACAACGCACCCTGACGAACCCTAACGACGCACCCTGACGCACCCTAACGACGCACCCTGACGCACCCTAACGACGCACCCTGACGAACCCTAACGACAGCACCCTAACGACAGGACGCACCCTGACGCACCCTAACGACGCACCCTGACGCACCCTAACGACGCACCCTGACGCACCCTAACGACGCACCCTGACAACGCACCCTGACGAACCCTCACGACGCACCCTGACGCACCCTAACGACGCACCCTGACGCACCCTAACGACGCACTCTGACGAACCCTAACGACGCACCCTAACGACAGGACGCACCCTGACGCACCCTAACGACGCACCCTGACGCACCCTAACAACGCAACCTAACGACAGGACGCACCCTGACGCACCCTAACGACGCACCCTGACGAACCCTAACGACGCACCCTAACGACAGGACGCACCCTGACGCACCCTAACGACGCACCCTGACGCACCCTAACAACGCACCCTAACGACAGGACGCACCCTGACGCACCCTAACGACGCACCCTGATGACACAACGCACCCTGACGAACCCTAACGACGCACCCTGACGCACCCTAACGACGCACCCTGACGCACCCTAACGACGCACTCTGACGAACCCTAACGACGCACCCTAACGACAGGACGCACCCTGACGCACCCTAACGACGCACCCTGACGCACCCTAACAACGCACCCTAACGACAGGACGCACCCTAACGACGCACCCTGACGAACCCTAACGACGCACCCTGACGAACCTTAACGACGCACCCTGACGCACCCTAACGACGCACCCTGACGCACCCTAACAACGCACCCTGACGACACAACGCACCCTGCCGCACCCTAACGACGCACCCTGACGCACCCTAACGACCCCTAACGACGCACCCTGAAACACCCTAACGACGCACCCTGACGCACCCTAACAACGCACCCTGACGACACAACGCACCCTGACGAACCCTAACGACGCACCCTGACGCACCCTAAACCCTAACGACGCACCATGACGCACCCTAACAACGCACCCTAACGACAGGACGCACCCTGACGCACCCTAACGACGCAACCTGACGCACCCTAACAACGCACCCTAACGACACAACGCACCCTGGCGAACCCTAACGACGCACCCTGACGAACCCTAACGACGCATGACGCACCCTAACGACGCACCCTGACGCACCCTAACAACGCACCCTGACACACCCTAACAACGCACCCTGACGACACAACGCACCCTGACGAACCCTAACGACGCACCCTGACGCACCCTAACGACGCACCCTGACGCACCCTAACGACGCACTCTGACGAACCCTAACGACGCACCCTAACGACAGGACGCACCCTGACGCACCCTAACGACGCACCCTGACGCACCCTAACAACGCACCCTAACGGCAGGACGCACCCTGACGCACCCTAACGACGCACCCTGACGCACCCTAACGACGCACCCTGACAAACCTTAACGACGCACCCTGACGCACCCTAACGACGCACCCTGACGCACCCTAACAACGCACCCTGACGACACAACGCACCCTGCCGCACCCTAACGACGCACCCTGACACACCCTAACAACGCACCCTGACGACACAACGCACCCTGACGAACCCTAACGACGCACCCTATCGCACCCTAACGACGCACCCTGAAACACCCTAACGACGCACCCTGACGCACCCTAACAACGCACCCTGACGACACAACGCACCCTGACGAACCCTAACGACGCACCCTGACGCACCCTAATGACGCACCCTAACAACGCACCCTAACGACAGGACGCACCCTGACGCACCCTAACGACGCACCATGACGCACCCTAACAACGCACCCTAACGACAGGACGCACCCTGACGCACCCTAACGACGCAACCTGACGCACCCTAACAACGCACCCTAACGACACAACGCACCCTGGCGAACCCTAACGACGCACCCTGACGACACCCTGACGCACCCTAACGACGCACCCTGACGCACCCTAACAACGCACCCTGACGACACAACGCACCCTGACGAACCCTAACGACGCACCCTGACGAACCCTAACGACGCACCCTGACGCACCCTAATGACACACCTTGACGCACCCTAACGACGCACCCTGACGACACAACGCACCCTGACGAACCCTAATGACGCACCCTGACGCACCCTAACGACGCACCCTGACGAACCCTAACGACGCACCCTGACGAACCCTAACGACGCACCCTGACGAACCCTAACGACGCACCCTGACGCACCCTAATGACACACCTTGACGCACCCTAACGACGCACCCTGACGACACAACGCACCCTGACGAACCCTAATGACGCACCCTGACGCACCCTAACGACGCACCCTGACGAACCCTAACGACGCACCCTGACGAACCCTAACGACGCACCCTGACGAACCCTAACGACACCCTAACGACGCACCCTATCGCACCCTAACGACGCACCCTGACACACCACCCTAACGACGCACCCTGACGCACCCTAACAACGCACCATGACGACACAACGCACCCTGACGAACCCTAACGACGCACCCTATCGCACCCTAACGGCGCACCCTGACACACCCTAACGACGCACCCTGACGACACAACGCACCCTGACGAACCCTAACGACGCACCCTATCGCACCCTAACGACGCACCCTGACGCACCCTAACAACGCACCCTGACGACACAACGCACCCTGACGAACCCTAACGACGCACCCTGACGAACCCTAACGACGCATCCTGACGCATCCTAACGACGCACCCTGACGCACCCTAACGACGCACCCTGACGACACAACGCACCCTGACGAACCCTAACGACGCACCCTGACGAACCCTAACGACGCACCCTGACGCACCCTAATGACGCACCCTGACGCACCCTAACGACGCACCTTGACGACACAACGCACCCTGACGAACCCTAATGACGCACCCTGACGCACCCTAACGACGCACCCTGACGAACCCTAACGACGCACCCTGACGAACCCTAACGACGCACCCTGACGAACCCTAACGACGCACCCTAACGACGCACCCTATCGCACCCTAACGACGCACCCTGACACACCCTAACGACGCACCCTGACGCACCCTAACAACGCACCCTGACGACACAACGCACCCTGACGAACCCTAACGACGCACCCTATCGCACCCTAACGACGCACCCTGACACACCCTAACGACGCACCCTGACGACACAAAGCACCCTGACGAACCCTAACGACGCACCCTGACGCACCCTAACGACGCACCCTGACGCACCCTAACGACGCACCCTGACGACACCCTGACACCCTGACGAACCCTAACGACGCACCCTATCGCACCCTAACGACGCACCCTGACACACCCTAACGACGCACCCTGACGAACCCTAACAACGCACCCTGACGACACAACGCACCCTGACGAACCCTAACGACAAACCCTGACGCACCCTAACGACGCACCCTGACGCAGCCTAACGACGCACCCTGACGCACCCTAACGACGCACCCTGAACACCCTAACAACGCACCCTGACGACACAACGCACCCTGACGAACCCTAACGACGCACCCTGACGCACCCTAACGACGCACCCTGACGCACCCTAACGACGCACCCTGACGAACCCTAACGATGCACCCTAACGACAGGACGCACCCTGACGCACCCTAACGACGCACCCTGACGCAACCCTAACAACGCACCCTGACGCACCCTAACGACGCACCCTGATGACACAACGCACCCTGTCGCACCCTAACGACGCACCCTGACGCACCCTAACGACGCACTCTGACGAACCCTAACGACGCACCCTAACGACAGGACGCACCCTGACGCACCCTAACGACGCACCCTGACGCACCCTAACAACGCACCCTAACGACAGGACGCACCCTGACGCACCCTAACGACGCACCCTGACGAACCCTAACGACGCACCCTAACGACAGGACGCACCCTGACGCACCCTAACGACGCACCCTGACGCACCCTAACAACGCACCCTGACGACACAAAGCACCCTGACGAACCCTAACGACGCACCCTGACGCACCCTAACGACGCACCCTGACGCACCCTAACAACGCACCCTGACGACACAACGCACCCTGACGAACCCTAACGACGCACCCTGACGCACCCTAACGACGCACCCTGACGAACCCTAACAACGCACCCTGACGACACAACGCACCCTGACGAACCCTAACGACAAACCCTGACGCACCCTAACGACGCACCCTGACGCAGCCTAACGACGCACCCTGACGCACCCTAACGACGCACCCTGACACACCCTAACAACGCACCCTGACGACACAACGCACCCTGACGAACCCTAACGACGCACCCTGACGCACCCTAACGACGCACCCTGACGCACCCTAACGACGCACCCTGACGAACCCTAACGATGCACCCTAACGACAGGACGCACCCTGACGCACCCTAACGACGCACCCTGACGCACCCTAACAACGCACCCTAACGACAGGACGCACCCTGACGCACCCTAACGACGCACCCTGATGACACAACGCACCCTGACGAACCCTAACGACGCACCCTGACGCACCCTAACGACGCACCCTGACGCACCCTAACGACGCACTCTGACGAACCCTAACGACGCACCCTAACGACAGGACGCACCCTGACGCACCCTAACGACGCACCCTGACGCACCCTAACAACGCACCCTAACGACAGGACGCACCCTGACGCACCCTAACGACGCACCCTGACGAACCCTAACGACGCACCCTAACGACAGGACGCACCCTGACGCACCCTAACGACGCACCCTGACGCACCCTAACAACGCACCCTAACGACAGGACGCACCCTGACGCACCCTAACGACGCACCCTGATGACACAACGCACCCTGACGAACCCTAACGACGCACCCTGACGCACCCTAACGACGCACCCTGACGCACCCTAACGACGCACTCTGACGAACCCTAACGACGCACCCTAACGACAGGACGCACCCTGACGCACCCTAACGACGCACCCTGACGCACCCTAACAACGCACCCTAACGACAGGACGCACCCTGACGCACCCTGACGCACCCTAACGACGCACCCTGACGAACCCTAACGACGCACCCTGACGAACCTTAACGACGCACCCTGACGCACCCTAACGACGCAACCTGACTCACCCTAACAACGCACCCTGACGACACAACGCACCCTGACGAACCCTAACGACGCACCCTATCGCACCCTAACGACGCACCCTGACACACCTTAACAACGCACCCTGACGACACAACGCACCCTGACGAACCCTAACGAAGCACCCTGACCCACCCTAACGACGCACCCTGACGCACCCTAACGACGCACCCTGACGAACCCTAACGACGCACCCTGACGAACCTTAACGACGCACCCTGACGCACCCTAACGACGCACCCTGACGCACCCTAACAACGCACCCTGACGACACAACGCACCCTGCCGCACCCTAACGACGCACCCTGACGCACCCTAACAACGCACCCTAACGACAGGACGCACCCTGACGCACCCTAACGACGCACCCTGACGAACCCTAACGACGCACCCTAACGACAGGACGCACCCTGACGCACCCTAACGACGCACCCTGACGCACCCTAACAACGCACCCTAACGACAGGACGCACCCTGACGCACCCTAACGACGCACCCTGATGACACAACGCACCCTGACGAACCCTAACGACGCACCCTGACGCACCCTAACGACGCACCCTGACGCACCCTAACGACGCACTCTGACGAACCCTAACGACGCACCCTAACGACAGGACGCACCCTGACGCACCCTAACGACGCACCCTGACGCACCCTAACAACGCACCCTAACGACAGGACGCACCCTGACGCACCCTGACGCACCCTAACGACGCACCCTGACGAACCCTAACGACGCACCCTGACGAACCTTAACGACGCACCCTGACGCACCCTAACGACGCAACCTGACTCACCCTAACAACGCACCCTGACGACAACGCACCCTAACGACAGGACGCACCCTGACGCACCCTGACGCACCCTGACGCACCCTAACAACGCACCCTGACGACACAACGCACCCTGACGAACCCTAACGACGCACCCTGACGCACCCTAACGACGCACCCTGACGCACCCTAACGACGCACTCTGACGAACCCTAACGACGCACCCTAACGACAGGACGCACCCTGACGCACCCTAACGACGCACCCTGACGCACCCTAACAACGCACCCTAACGACAGGACGCACCCTGACGCACCCTGACGCACCCTGACGCACCCTAACAACGCACCCTAACGACACAACGCACCCTGACGAACCCTGACGCACCCTGACGCACCCTAACGACGCACCCTGACGCACCCTAACGACGCACCCTGACGCACCCTAACAACGCACCCTGACGACACAACGCACCCTGACGAACCCTAACGACGCACCCTGACGCACCCTAACGACGAACCCTGACGCACCCTAACGACGCACCCTGACGAACCCTAACGACGCACCCTGACGCACCCTAACGACGCACCCTGACGAACCCTAACGACGCACCCTGACGCACCCTAACGACGCACCCTGACGCACCCTAACGACGCACCCTGACGCACCCTAACGACGCACCCTGACACACCCTAACAACGCACCCTGACGACACAACGCACCCTGACGAACCCTAACGACGCACCATGACGCACCCTAACGACGCACCCTGACGCACCCTAACGACGCACCCTGACGAACCCTAACGACGCACCCTAACGACAGGACGCACCCTGACGCACCCTAACGACGCACCCTGACGCACCCTAACAACGCACCCTAACGACAGGACGCACCCTGACGCACCCTAACGACGCACCCTGACACACCCTAACAACGCACCCTAACGACAGGACGCACCCTGACGCACCCTGACTCACCCTGACGCACCCTAACAACGCACCCTGACGACACAACGCACCCTGACGAACCCTAACGACGCACCCTGACGCACCCTAACGACGCACCCTGACGAACCCTAACGACGCACTCTGACGAACCCTAACGACGCACCCTAACGACAGGACGCACCCTGACGCACCCTAACGACGCACCCTGACGCACCCTAACAACGCACCCTAACGACAGGACGCACCCTAACGACGCACCCTGACACACCCTAACAACGCACCCTGACGACACAACGCACCCTGACGAACCCTAACGACGCACTCTGACGCACCCTAACGACGCACCCTGACGCACCCTAACGACGCACCCTGACACATCCCTAACAACGCACCCTGACGACACAACGCACCCTGACGAACCCTAACGACGCACCCTGACGCACCCTAACGACGCACCCTGACGCACCCTAACGACGCACTCGGACGAACCCTAACGACGCACCCTAACGACAGGACGCACCCTGACGCACCCTAACGACGCACCCTGACGCACCCTAACAACGCACCCTACCGACAGGACGCACCCTGACGCACCCTAACGACGCACCCTGACGCACCCTAACAACGCACCCTAACGACACAACGCACCCTGACGCACCCTAACGACGCACCCTGACGCACCCTAACGACGCACCCTGACGCACCCTAACGACGCACCCTGACGAACCCTAACGACGCACCCTGACGAACCCTAACGACGCACCCTAACGACGCACCCTGACGCACCCTAACGACGCACCCTGACGCACCCTAACGACGCACCCTGACGAACCCTAACGACGCACCCTGACGAACCCTAACGACGCACCCTGACGCACCCTAACAACGCACCCTGACGACACAACGCACCCTGACGAACCCTAACGACGCACCCTGACGCACCCTAACGACGCACCCTGACGCACCCTAACGACACACCCTGACGAACCCTAACGACGCACCCTGACGCACCCTAACGACGCACCCTATCGCACCCTAACGCACCCTAAAGACGCACCCTGACACACCCTAACGACGCACCCTGACGCACCCTAACAACGCACCCTGACGACACAACGCACCCTGACGAACCCTAACGACGCACCCTGACGCACCCTAACGACGCACCCTGACGCACCCTAACGACGCACCCTGACGCACCCTAACGACGCACCCTGACACACCCTAACAACGCACCCTGACGACCCAACGCACCCTGACGAACCCTAACGACGCACCATGACGCACCCTAACGACGCACCCTGACGCACCCTAACGACGCACCCTGACGAACCCTAACGACGCACCCTAACGACAGGACGCACCCTGACTCACCCTAACGACGCACCCTGACGACCCTAACAACGCACCCTGACGACACCACGCACCCTGACGCACCCTAACGACGCACCCTGACGCACCCTAACGACGCACCCTGACGACACAACGCACCCTGACGAACCCTAACGACGCACCCTGACGCACCCTAACGACGCACTCTGACGAACCCTAACGACGCACCCTAACGACACAACGCACCCTGACGCACCCTAACGACGCACCCTGACGCACCCTAACGACGCACCCTGACGCACCCTAACAACGCACCCTGACGACACAACGCACCCTGACGAACCCTAACGACGCACTCTGACGCACCCTAACGACGCACCCTGACGACACCCTAACAACGCACCCTGACGACACAACGCACCCTGACGAACCCTAACGACGCACCCTGACGCACCCTAACGACGCACCCTGACGAACCCTAACGACGCACCCTGACGCACCCTAACGACGCACCCTGACACACCCTAACAACGCACCCTGACGACACAACGCACCCTGACGAACCCTAACGACGCACCCTGACGCACCCTAACGACGCACCCTGACGCACCCTAACGACGCACCCTGACGAACCCTAACGACGCACCCTAACGACAGGACGCACCCTGACGCACCCTAACGACGCACCCTGACGCACCCTAACAACGCACCCTAACGACAGGACGCACCCTGACGCACCCTAACGACGCACACAGACGACACAACGCACCCTGACGAACCCTAACGACGCACCCTGACGCACCCTAACGACGCACCCTGACGCACCCTAACGACGCACTCTGACGAACCCTAACGACGCACCCTAACGACAGGACGCACCCTGACGCACCCTAACGACGCACCCTGACGCACCCTAACAACGCACCCTATCGACAGGACGCACCCTGACGCACCATGACGCACCCTGACGCACCCTAACAACGCACCCTAACGACACAACGCACCCTGACGCACCCTAACGACGCACCCTGACGCACCCTAACGACGCACCCTGACGCACCCTGACGACACAACGCACCCTGACGAACCCTAACGACGCACCCTGACGCACCCTAACGACGCACCCTGACGCACCCTAACGACGCACCCTGACACATCCCTAACAACGCACCCTGACGACACAACGCACCCTGACGAACCCTAACGACGCACCCTGACGCACCCTAACGACGCACCCTGACGCACCCTAACGACGCACCCTGACGCACCCTAACGACGCACCCTGACGCACCCTAACAACGCACCCTGACGACACAACGCACCCTGACGAACCCTAACGACGCACCCTGACGCACCCTAACGACGCACCCTGACGCACCCTAACGACGCACTCTGACGAACCCTAACGACGCACCCTAACAACAGGACGCACCCTGACGCACCCTAACGACGCACCCTGACGCACCCTAACAACGCACCCTAACGACAGGACGCACCCTGACGCACCCTGACGCACCCTGACGCACCCTAACAACGCACCCTAACGACACAACGCACCCTGACGCAACCTAACGACGCACCCTGACGCACCCTAACGACGCACCCTGACGCACCCTAACAACGCACCCTGACGACACAACGCACCCTAACGACGCACCCTGACGCACCCTAACGACGCACCCTGACGCACCCTAACGACGCACCCTGACACATCCCTAACAACGCACCCTGACGACACAACGCACCCTGACGAACCCTAACGACGCACCCTGACGCACCCTAACGACGCACCCTGACGCACCCTAACGACGCACCCTGACGCACCCTAACGACGCACCCTGACACACCCTAACAACGCACCCTGACGACACAACGCACCCTGACGAACCCTAACGACGCACCCTGACGCACCCTAACGACGCACCCTGACGCACCCTAACGACGCACCCTGACGAACCCTAACGACGCACCCTAACGACAGGACGCACCCTGACGCACCCTAACGACGCACCCTGACGCACCCTAACAACGCACCCTAACGACAGGACGCACCCTGACGCACCCTAACGACGCACACTGACGACACAACGCACCCTGACGAACCCTAACGACGCACCCTGACGCACCCTAACGACGCACCCTGACGCACCCTAACGACGCACTCTGACGAACCCTAACGACGCACCCTAACGACAGGACGCACCCTGACGCACCCTAACGACGCACCCTGACGCACCCTAACAACGCACCCTATCGACAGGACGCACCCTGACGCACCATGACGCACCCTGACGCACCCTAACGACGCACCCTGACGAACCCTAACGACGCACCCTGACGAACCTTAACGACGCACCCTGACGCACCCTAACGACGCACCCTGACGCACCCTAACAACGCACCCTAACGACAGGATGCACCCTGACGCACCCTAACGACGCACCCTGACACACCCTAACAACGCACCCTAACGACAGGACGCACCCTGACGCACCCTGACGCACGCACCCTAACAACGCACCCTGACGACACAACGCACCCTGACGAACCCTAACGACGCACCCTGACGCACCCTAACGACGCACCCTGACGCACCCTAACGACGCACCCTGACGAACCCTAACGACGCACCCTAACGACAGGACGCACCCTGACGCACCCTAACGACGCACCCTGACGAACCCTAACAACGCACCCTAACGACAGGACGCACCCTGACGCACCCTAACGACGCACACTGACGACACAACGCACCCTGACGAACCCTAACGACGCACCCTGACGCACCCTAACGACGCACCCTGACGCACCCTAACGACGCACTCTGACGAACCCTAACGACGCACCCTAACGACAGGACGCACCCTGACGCACCCTAACGACGCACCCTGACGAACCCTAACGACGCACCCTGACGAACCTTAACGACGCACCCTGACGCACCCTAACGACGCAACCTGACTCACCCTAACAACGCACCCTGACGACACAACTCACCCTGACGAACCCAAACGACGCACCCTATCGCACCCTAACGACGCACCCTGACACACCTTAACAACGCACCCTGACGACACAACGCACCCTGACGAACCCTAACGACGCACCCTGACGAACCCTAACGACGCACCCTGACGAACCTTAACGACGCACCCTGACGCACCCTAACGACGCACCCTGACGCACCCTAACAACGCACCCTGACAACACAACGCACCCTGCCGCACCCTAACGACGCACCCTGACGCACCATAACGACGCACCCTGACACACCCTAACGACGCACCCTGACGAACCCTAACAACGCACCCTGACGACACAACGCACCCTAACGGCGCACCCTAATGACGCACCCTAACAACGCACCCTGACGACACAACGCACCCTGACGAACCCTAACGACGCACTCTGACGCACCCTAACGACGCACCCTGACGCACCCTAACGACGCACCCTGACGCACCCTAACGACGCACCCTGACACACCCTAACAACGCACCCTGACGACACAACGCACCCTGACGAACCCTAACGACGCACCCTGACGCACCCTAACGACGCACCCTGACGAACCCTAACGACGCACCCTAACGACAGGACGCACCCTGACGCACCCTAACGACGCACCCTGACGCACCCTAACGACGCACCCTAACGACAGGACGCACCCTGACGCACCCTAACGAAGCACCCTGACACACCCTAACAACGCACCCTGACGACACAACGCACCCTGACGAAACCTAACGACGCACCCTGACGCACCCTAACGACGCACCCTGACGCACCCTAACGACGCACTCGGACGAACCCTAACGACGCACCCTAACGACAGGACGCACCCTGACGCACCCTAACGACGCACCCTGACGCACCCTAACAACGCACCCTAACGACAGGACGCACCCTGACGCACCCTGACGCACCCTGACGCACCCTAACAACGCACCCTAACGACACAACGCACCCTGACGCACCCTAACGACACAACGCACCCTGACGCACCCTAACGACGCACCCTGACGCACCCTAACGACGCACCCTGACGAACCCTAACGACGCACCCTGACGAACCCTAACGACGCACCCTAACGACGCACCCTAACGACGCACCCTGACGCACCCTAACGACGCACCCTGACGAACCCTAACGACGCACCCTGACGAACCCTAACGACGCACCCTGACGCACCCTAACAACGCACCCTGACGACACAACGCACCCTGACGAACCCTAACGACGCACCCTGACGCACCCTAACGACGCACCCTGACGCACCCTAACGACACACCCTGACGAACCCTAACGACGCACCCTGGCGCACCCTAACGACGCACCCTATCGCACCCTAACGCACCCTAAAGACGCACCCTGACACACCCTAACGACGCACCCTGACGCACCCTAACAACGCACCCTGACGACACAACGCACCCTGACGAACCCTAACGACGCACCCTGACGCACCCTAACGACGCACCCTGACGCACCCTAACGACGCACCCTGACGCACCCTAACGACGCACCCTGACACACCCTAACAACGCACCCTGACGACACAACGCACCCTGACGAACCCTAACGACGCACCATGACGCACCCTAACGACGCACCCTGACGCACCCTAACGACGCACCCTGACGAACCCTAACGACGCACCCTAACGACAGGACGCACCCTGACGCACCCTAACGACGCACCCTGACGCACCCTAACAACGCACCCTAACGACAGGACGCACCCTGACGCACCCTAACGACGCACCCTGACACACCCTAACAACGCACCCTAACGACAGGACGCACCCTGACGCACCCTGACGCACCCTGACGCACCCTAACAACGCACCCTGACGACACAACGCACCCTGACGAACCCTAACGACGCACCCTGACACACCCTAACGACGCACCCTGACGCACCCTAACGACGCACTCTGACGAACCCTAACGACGCACCCTAACGACAGGACGCACCCTGACGCACCCTAACGACGCACCCTGACGCACCCTAACAACGCACCCTAACGACAGGACGCACCCTGACGCACCCTGACGCACCCTGACGCACCCTAACAACGCACCCTAACGACACAACGTACCCTGACGCACCCTAACGACGCACCCTGACGCACCCTAACAACGCACCCTGACGCACCCTACAACGCACCCTGACGAACCCTAACGACGCACCCTGACGCACCCTAACGACGCACCCTGACGCACCCTAACGACGCACCCTGACGCACCCTAACGACGCACCCTGACGAACCCTAACGACGCACCATGACGCACCCTAACGACGCACCCTGACGCACCCTAACGACGCACCCTGACGAACCCTAACGACGCACCCTAACGACAGGACGCACCCTGACGCACCCTAACGACGCACCCTGACGCACCCTAACAACGCACCCTAACGACAGGACGCACCCTGACGCACCCTAACGACGCACCCTGACACACCCTAACAACGCACCCTAACGACAGGACGCACCCTGACGCACCCTGACGCACCCTGACGCACCCTAACAACGCACCCTGACGACACAACGCACCCTGACGATCCCTAACGACGCACCCTGACGCACCCTAACGACGCACCCTAACGACGCACTCTGACGAACCCTAACGACGCACCCTAACGACAGGACGCACCCTGACGCACCCTAACGACGCACCCTGACGCACCCTAACAATGCACCCTAACGACAGGACGCACCCTGACGCACCCTGACGCACCCTGACGCACCCTAACAACGCACCCTAACGACACAACGCACCCTGACGCACCCTAACGACGCACCCTGACGCACCCTAACGACGCACCCTGACGCACCCTAACAACGCACCCTGACGACACAACGCACCCTGACGAACCCTAACGACGCACCCTGACGCACCCTAACGACGCACCCTGACGCACCCTAACGACGCACCCTGACGAACCCTAACGACGCACCCTGACGCACCCTAACGACGCACCCTGACGAACCCTAACGACGCACCCTGACGCACCCTAACAACGCACCCTAACGACAGGACGCACCCTGACGCACCCTAACGACGCACCCTGACGACACAACGCACCCTGACGAACCCTAACGACGCACCCTGACGCACCCTAACGACGCACTCTGACGAACCCTAACGACGCACCCTAACGACACGCACCCAGACGCACCCTAACGACGCACCCTGACGCACCCTAACAACGCACCCTGACGACACAACGCACCCTGCCGCACCCTAACGACGCACCCTGACGCACCATAACGACGCACCCTGACACACCCTAACGACGCACCCTGACGAACCCTAACAACGCACCCTGACGACACAACGCACCCTAACGACGCACCCTAACGACGCACCCTAACAACGCACCCTGACGACACAACGCACCCTGACGAACCCTAACGACGCACCCTAACGACGCAACCTATCGCACCCTAACGACGCACCCTAACGACGCACCCTATGCCACCCTAACGCACCCTAACGACGCACCCTGACACACCCTAACGACGCACCCTGACGCACCCTAACAACGCACCCTGACGACACAACGCACCCTGACGCACCCTAACGACGCACCCTGACGCACCATAACGACGCACCCTGACACACCCTAACGACGCACCCTGACGAACCCTAACAACGCACCCTGACGACACAACGCACCCTAACGACGCACCCTAACGACGCACCCTAACAACGCACCCTGACGACACAACGCACCCTGACGAACCCTAACGACGCACCCTAACGACGCACCCTGACGAACCCTAACGACGCACCCTGACGCACCCTAACGACGCACCCTGACGCACCCTAACGACGCACCCTGACGCACCCTAACGACGCACCCTGACACACCCTAACAACGCACCCTGACGACACAACGCACCCTGACGAACCCTAACGACGCACCCTGACGCACCCTAACGACGCACCCTGACGCACCCTAACGACACACCCTGACGAACCCTAACGACGCACCCTAACGACAGGACGCACCCTGACGCACCCTAACGACGCACCCTGACGCACCCTAACAACGCACCCTAACGACAGGACGCACCCTGACGCACCCTAACGACGCACCCTGACACACCCTAACAACGCACCCTAACGACAGGACGCACCCTGACGCACCCTGACGCACCCTGACGCACCCTAACAACGCACCCTGACGACACAACGCACCCTGACGAACCCTAACGACGCACCCTGACGCACCCTAACGACGCACCCTGACGCACCCTAACGACGCACTCTGACGAACCCTAACGACGCACCCTAACGACACAACGCACCCTGACGCACCCTAACGACGCACCCTGACGCACCCTAACAACGCACCCTGACGACACAACGCACCCTGCCGCACCCTAACGACGCACCCTGACGCACCATAACGACGCACCCTGACACACCCTAACGACGCACCCTGACGAACCCTAACAACGCACCCTGACGACACAACGCACCCTAACGACGCACCCTAACGACGCACCCTAACAACGCACCCTGACGACACAACGCACCCTGACGAACCCTAACGACGCACCCTAACGACGCACCCTGACGAACCCTAACGACGCACCCTGACGCACCCTAACGACGCACCCTGACGCACCCTAACGACGCACCCTGACGCACCCTAACGACGCACCCTGACACACCCTAACAACGCACCCTGACGACACAACGCACCCTGACGAACCCTAACGACGCACCCTGACGCACCCTAACGACGCACCCTGACGCACCCTAACGACACACCCTGACGAACCCTAACGACGCACCCTAACGACAGGACGCACCCTGACGCACCCTAACGACGCACCCTGACGCACCCTAACAACGCACCCTAACGACAGGACGCACCCTGACGCACCCTAACGACGCACCCTGACACACCCTAACAACGCACCCTAACGACAGGACGCACCCTGACGCACCCTGACGCACCCTGACGCACCCTAACACCCTGACGCACCCTAACGACGCACCCTGACGAACCCTAACGACGCACCCTGACGCACCCTAACGACGCACCCTGACGAACCCTAACGACGCACCCTAACGACGCACCCTGACGAACCCTAACGACGCACCCTGACGCACCCTAACGACGCACCCTGACGCACCCTAACGACGCACCCTGACGCACCCTAACGACGCACCCTGACACACCCTAACAACGCACCCTGACGACACAACGCACCCTGACGAACCCTAACGACGCACCCTGACGCACCCTAACGACGCACCCTGACGCACCCTAACGACACACCCTGACGAACCCTAACGACGCACCCTAACGACAGGACGCACCCTGACGCACCCTAACGACGCACCCTGACGCACCCTAACAACGCACCCTAACGACAGGACGCACCCTGACGCACCCTAACGACGCACCCTGACACACCCTAACAACGCACCCTAACGACAGGACGCACCCTGACGCACCCTGACGCACCCTGACGCACCCTAACACCCTGACGCACCCTAACGACGCACCCTGACGAACCCTAACGACGCACCCTGACGCACCCTAACGACGCACCCTGACGAACCCTAACGACGCACCCTGACGCACCCTAACAACGCACCCTAACGACAGGACGCACCCTGACGCACCCTAACGACGCACCCTGACGACACAACGCACCCTGACGAACCCTAACGACGCACCCTGACGCACCCTAACGACGCACTCTGACGAACCCTAACGACGCACCCTAACGACAGGACGCACCCTGACGCACCCTAACGACGCACCCTGACGCACCCTAACAACGCACCCTGACGACACAACGCACCCTGCCGCACCCTAACGACGCACCCTGACGCACCATAACGACGCACCCTGACACACCCTAACGACGCACCCTGACGAACCCTAACAACGCACCCTGACGACACAACGCACCCTAACGACGCACCCTAACGACGCACCCTAACAACGCACCCTGACGACACAACGCACCCTGACGAACCCTAACGACGCACCCTAACGACGCAACCTATCGCACCCTAACGACGCACCCTAACGACGCACCCTATGCCACCCTAACGCACCCTAACGACGCTCCCTGACACACCCTAACGACGCACCCTGACGCACCCTAACAACGCACCCTGACGACACAACGCACCCTGACGCACCCTAACGACGCACCCTGACGCACCCTAACAACGCACCCTGACGACACAACGCACCCTGCCGCACCCTAACGACGCACCCTGACGCACCATAACGACGCACCCTGACACACCCTAACGACGCACCCTGACGAACCCTAACAACGCACCCTGACGACACAACGCACCCTAACGACGCACCCTAACGACGCACCCTAACAACGCACCCTGACGACACAACGCACCCTGACGAACCCTAACGACGCACCCTAACGACGCACCCTGACGCACCCTAACGACGCACCCTGACGCACCCTAACGACGCACCCTGACGAACCCTAACGACGCACCCTGACGAACCCTAACGACGCACCCTGACGCACCCTAACAACGCACCCTGACGACACAACGCACCCTGACGAACCCTAACGACGCACCCTGACGCACCCTAACGACGCACCCTGACGCACCCTAACGACACACCCTGACGAACCCTAACGACGCACCCTAACGACAGGACGCACCCTGACGCACCCTAACGACGCACCCTGACGCACCCTAACAACGCACCCTAACGACAGGACGCACCCTGACGCACCCTAACGACGCACCCTGACACACCCTAACAACGCACCCTAACGACAGGACGCACCCTGACGCACCCTGACGCACCCTGACGCACCCTAACAACGCACCCTGACGACACAACGCACCCTGACGAACCCTAACGACGCACCCTGACGCACCCTAACGACGCACCCTGACGCACCCTAACGACGCACTCTGACGAACCCTAACGACGCACCCTAACGACACAACGCACCCTGACGCACCCTAACGACGCACCCTGACGCACCCTAACAACGCACCCTGACGACACAACGCACCCTGACGAACCCTAACGACGCACCCTGACGCACCATAACGACGCACCCTGACACACCCTAACGACGCACCCTGACGAACCCTAACAACGCACCCTGACGACACAACGCACCCTAACGACGCACCCTAACGACGCACCCTAACAACGCACCCTGACGACACAACGCACCCTGACGAACCCTAACGACGCACCCTAACGACGCACCCTGACGAACCCTAACGACGCACCCTGACGCACCCTAACGACGCACCCTGACGCACCCTAACGACGCACCCTGACGCACCCTAACGACGCACCCTGACACACCCTAACAACGCACCCTGACGACACAACGCACCCTGACGAACCCTAACAACGCACCCTGACGCACCCTAACGACGCACCCTGACGCACCCTAACGACACACCCTGACGAACCCTAACGACGCACCCTAACGACAGGACGCACCCTGACGCACCCTAACGACGCACCCTGACGCACCCTAACAACGCACCCTAACGACAGGACGCACCCTGACGCACCCTAACGACGCACCCTGACACACCCTAACAACGCACCCTAACGACAGGACGCACCCTGACGCACCCTGACGCACCCTAACAACGCACCCTGACGACACAACGCACCCTGACGAACCCTAACGACGCACCCTGACGCACCCTAACGACGCACCCTGACGCACCCTAACGACGCACTCTGACGAACCCTAACGACGCACCCTAACGACAGGACGCACCCTGACGCACCCTAACGACGCACCCTGACGCACCCTAACAATGCACCCTAACGACAGGACGCACCCTGACGCACCCTGACGCACCCTGACGCACCCTAACAACGCACCCTAACGACACAACGCACCCTGACGAACCCTAACGACGCACCCTGACGCACCCTAACGACGCACCCTGACGCACCCTAACAACGCACCCTGACGACACAACGCACCCTGACGAACCCTAACGACGCACCCTGACGCACCCTAACGACGCACCCTGACGCACCCTAACGACGCACCCTGACGAACCCTAACGACGCACCCTGACGCACCCTAACGACGCACCCTGACGAACCCTAACGACGCACCCTGACGCACCCTAACAACGCACCCTAACGACAGGACGCACCCTGACGCACCCTAACAACGCACCCTGACGACACAACGCACCCTGACGAACCCTAACGACGCACCCTGACGCACCCTAACGACGCACCCTGACGCACCCTAACGACGCACTCTGACGAACCCTAACGACGCACCCTAACGACAGGACGCACCCTGACGCACCCTAACGACGCACCCTGACGCACCCTAACAATGCACCCTAACGACAGGACGCACCCTGACGCACCCTGACGCACCCTAACAACGCACCCTAATGACACAACGCACCCTGACGCACCCTAACGACGCACCCTGACGCACCCTAACGACGCACCCTGACGCACCCTAACAACGCACCCTGACGACACAACGCACCCTGACGAACCCTAACGACGCACCCTGACGCACCCTAACGACGCACCCTGACGCACCCTAACGACGCACCCTGACGAACCCTAACGACGCACCCTGACGCACCCTAACGACGCACCCTGACGAACCCTAACGACGCACCCTGACGCACCCTACCCTAACGACAGGACGCACCCTGACGCACCCTAACGACGCACCCTGACGACACAACGCACCCTGCCGCACCCTAACGACGCACCCTGACGCACCATAACGACGCACCCTGACGCACCCTAACGACGCACCCTGACGAACCCTAACAACGCACCCTGACGACACAACGCACCCTAACGACGCACCCTGACGACACCCTAGCAACGCACCCTGACGACACAACGCACCCTGACGAACCCTAACGACGCACCCTAACGACGCAACCTATCGCACCCTAACGACGCACCCTAACGACGCACCCTATGCCACCCTAACGCACCCTAACGACGCTCCCTGACACACCCTAACGACGCACCCTGACGCACCCTAACAACGCACCCTGACGACACAACGCACCCTGACGCACCCTAACGACGCACCCTGACGCACCCTAACAACGCACCCTGACGACACAACGCACCCTGCCGCACCCTAACGACGCACCCTGACGCACCATAACGACGCACCCTGACACACCCTAACGACGCACCCTGACGAACCCTAACAACGCACCCTGACGACACAACGCACCCTAACGACGCACCCTAACGACGCACCCTAACAACGCACCCTGACGACACAACGCACCCTGACGAAACCTAACGACGCACCCTAACGACGCACCCTGACGCACCCTAACGACGCACCCTGACGCACCCTAACGACGCACCCTGACGAACCCTAACGACGCACCCTGACGAACCCTAACGACGCACCCTGACGCACCCTAACAACGCACCCTGACGACACAACGCACCCTGACGAACCCTAACGACGCACCCTGACGCACCCTAACGACGCACCCTGACGACACAACGCACCCTAACGACGCACCCTAACAACGCACCCTAACAACGCACCCTGACGACACAACGCACCCTGACGAACCCTAACGACGCACCCTAACGACGCAACCTATCGCACCCTAACGACGCACCCTAACGACGCACCCTATGCCACCCTAACGCACCCTAACGACGCACCCTGACACACCCTAACGACGCACCCTGACGCACCCTAACAACGCACCCTGACGACACAACGCACCCTGACGCACCCTAACAACGCACCCTGACGCACCCTAACAACGCACCCTGACGACACAACGCACCCTGCCGCACCCTAACGACGCACCCTGACGCACCATAACGACGCACCCTGACACACCCTAACGACGCACCCTGACGAACCCTAACAACGCACCCTGACGACACAACGCACCCTAACGACGCACCCTAACGACGCACCCTAACAACGCACCCTGACGACACAACGCACCCTGACGAACCCTAACGACGCACCCTAACGACGCACCCTGACGCACCCTAACGACGCACCCTGACGCACCCTAACGACGCACCCTGACGAACCCTAACGACGCACCCTGACGAACCCTAACGACGCACCCTGACGCACCCTAACAACGCACCCTGACGACACAACGCACCCTGACGAACCCTAACGACGCACCCTGACGCACCCTAACGACGCACCCTGACGCACCCTAACGACACACCCTGACGAACCCTAACGACGCACCCTAACGACGACGCACCCTAGGACGCACCCTGACGCACCCTAACGACGCACCCTGAAGCACCCTAACGACGCACCCTAACGACAGGACGCACCCTGACGCACCCTAACGACGCACCCTGACACACCCTAACAACGCACCCTAACGACAGGACGCACCCTGACGCACCCTAACGACGCACCCTGACGCACCCTAACAACGCACCCTGACGGCACAACGCACCCTGACGAACCCTAACGACGCACCCTGACGCACCCTAACGACGCACCCTGACGCACCCTAACGACGCACTCTGACGAACCCTAACGACGCACCCTGACGCGCACCCTAACGACGCACCCTGACGCACCCTAACAATGCACCCTAACGACAGGACGCACCCTGACGCACCCTAACGACGCACCCTGACACACCCTAACAACGCACCCTAACGACACAACGCACCCTGACGCACCCTAACGACGCACCCTGACGCACCCTAACGACGCACCCTGACGCACCCTAACAACGCACCCTGACGACACAACGCACCCTGACGAACCCTAACGACGCACCCTGACGCACCCTAACGACGCACCCTGACGCACCCTAACGACGCACCCTGACGCACCCTAACGACGCACCCTGACACACCCTAACAACGCACCCTAACGACGCACCCTGACGCACCCTAACGACGCACCCTGACGAACCCTAACGACGCACCCTGACGCACCCTAACGACGCACCCTGACGAACCCTAACGACGCACCCTGACGCACCCTAACAACGCACCCTAACGACAGGACGCACCCTGACGCACCCTAACGACGCACCCTGACGACACAACGCACCCTGACGAACCCTAACGACGCACCCTGACGCACCCTAACGACGCACTCTGACGAACCCTAACGACGCACCCTAACGACAGGACGCACCCTGACGCACCCTAACGACGCACCCTGACGCACCCTAACAACGCACCCTGACGACACAACGCACCCTGCCGCACCCTAACGACGCACCCTGACGCACCATAACGACGCACCCTGACACACCCTAACGACGCACCCTGACGAACCCTAACAACGCACCCTGACGACACAACGCACCCTAACGACGCACCCTAACGACGCACCCTAACAACGCACCCTGACGAAACAACGCACCCTGACGAACCCTAACGACGCACCCTAACGACGCAAGCTATCGCACCCTGACGACGCACCCTAACGACGCACCCTATGCCACCCTAACGCACCCTAACGACGCTCCCTGACACACCCTAACGACGCACCCTGACGCACCCTAACAACGCACCCTGACGACACAACGCACCCTGACGCACCCTAACGACGCACCCTGACGCACCCTAACAACGCACCCTGACGACACAACGCACCCTGCCGCACCCTAACGACGCACCCTGACGCACCATAACGACGCACCCTGACACACCCTAACGACGCACCCTGACGAACCCTAACAACGCACCCTGACGACACAACGCACCCTAACGACGCACCCTAACGACGCACCCTAACAACGCACCCTGACGACACAACGCACCCTGACGAACCCTAACGACGCACCCTAACGACGCACCCTGACGCACCCTAACGACGCACCCTGACGCACCCTAACGACGCACCCTGACGAACCCTAACGACGCACCCTGACGAACCCTAACGACGCACCCTGACGCACCCTAACAACGCACCCTGACGACACAACGCACCCTGACGAACCCTAACGACGCACCCTGACGCACCCTAACGACGCACCCTGACGCACCCTAACGACGCACCCTAACGAACCCTAACGACGCACCCTGACGCACCCTAACGACGCACCCTATCGCACCCTAACGCACCCTAAAGACGCACCCTGACACACCCTAACGACGCACCCTGACGCACCCTAACAACGCACCCTGACGACACAACGCACCCTGACGAACCCTAACGACGCACCCTGACGCACCCTAACGACGCACCCTGACGCACCCTAACGACGCACCCTGACGCACCCTAACGACGCACCCTGACACACCCTAACAACGCACCCTGACGACACAACGCACCCTGACGAACCCTAACGACGCACCCTGACGCACCCTAACGACGCACCCTGACGCACCCTAACGACGCACCCTGACGAACCCTAACGACGCACCCTAACGACAGGGCGCACCCTGACGCACCCTAACGACGCACCCTGACGCACCCTAACAACGCACCCTAACGACAGGACGCACCCTGACGCACCCTAACGACGCACCCTGACGCACCCTAACAACGCACCCTAACGACAGGACGCACCCTGACGCACCCTGACGCACCCTGACGCACCCTAACAACGCACCCTGACGACACAACGCACCCTGACGAACCCTAACGACGCACCCTGACGCACCCTAACGACGCACCCTGACGCACCCTAACGACGCACTCTGACGAACCCTAACGACGCACCCTAACGACAGGACGCACCCTGACGCACCCTAACGACGCACCCTGACGCACCATAACAACGCACCCTAACGACAGGACGCACCCTGACGCACCCTGACGCACCCTGACGCACCCTGACGCACCCTAACAACGCACCCTAACGACACAACGCACCCTGACGCACCCTAACGACGCACCCTGACGCACCCTAACGACGCACCCTGACGCACCCTAACAACGCACCCTGACGACACAACGCACCCTGACGAACCCTAACGACGCACCCTGACGCACCCTAACGACGCACCCTGACGCACCCTAACGACGCACCCTGACGAACCCTAACGACGCACCCTGACGCACCCTAACGACGCACCCTGACGAACCCTAACGACGCACCCTGACGCACCCTAACGACGCACCCTGACGCACCCTAACGACGCACCCTGACGCACCCTAACGACGCACCCTGACGCACCCTAACGACACACCCTGACGAACCCTAACGACGCACCCTGACGCACCCTAACGACGCACCCTGACGCACCCTAACGCACCCTAAAGACGCACCCTGACACACCCTAAGGACGCACCCTGACGCACCCTAACGACGCACCCTGACACACCCTAACAACGCACCCTGACGACACAACGCACCCTGCCGCACCCTAACGACGCACCCTGACGCACCATATAGACGCACCCTGACACACCCTAACGACGCACCCTGACGAACCCTAACAACGCACCCTGACGACACAACGCACCCTAACGACGCACCCTAACGACGCACCCTAACAACGCACCCTGACGACACAACGCACCCTGACGAACCCTAACGACGCACCCTAACGACGCACCCTGACGCACCCTAACGACGCACCCTGACGCACCCTAACGACGCACCCTGACGAACCCTAACGACGCACCCTGACGAACCCTAACGACGCACCCTGACGCACCCTAACAACGCACCCTGACGACACAACGCACCCTGACGAACCCTAACGACGCACCCTGACGCACCCTAACGCACCCTGACGACACAACGCACCCTAACGACGCACCCTAACGACGCACCCTAACAACGCACCCTGACGACACAACGCACCCTGACGAACCCTAACGACGCACCCTAACGACGCAACCTATCGCACCCTAACGACGCACCCTAACGACGCACCCTATGCCACCCTAACGCACCCTAACGACGCTCCCTGACACACCCTAACGACGCACCCTGACGCACCCTAACAACGCACCCTGACAACACAACGCACCCTGACGCACCCTAACAACGCACCCTGACGACACAACGCACCCTGACGAACCCTAACGACGCACCCTAACGACGCACCCTGACGCACCCTAACGACGCACCCTGACGCACCCTAACGACGCACCCTGACGAACCCTAACGACGCACCCTGACGAACCCTAACGACGCACCCTGACGCACCCTAACAACGCACCCTGACGACACAACGCACCCTGACGAACCCTAACGACGCACCCTGACGCACCCTAACGACGCACCCTGACGCACCCTAACGACACACCCTGACGAACCCTAACGACGCACCCTAACGACAGGACGCACCCTGACGCACCCTAACGACGCACCCTGACGCACCCTAACAACGCACCCTAACGACAGGACGCACCCTGACGAACCCTAACGACGCACCCTGACGCACCCTAACGACGCACCCTGACGCACCCTAACGACGCACTCTGACGAACCCTAACGACGCACCCTAACGACAGGACGCACCCTGACGCACCCTAACGACGCACCCTGACGCACCCTAACAATGCACCCTAACGACAGGACGCACCCTGACGCACCCTGACGCACCCTGACGCACCCTAACAACGCACCCTAACGACACAACGCACCCTGACGCACCCTAACGACGCACCCTGACGCACCCTAACGACGCACCCTGACGCACCCTAACAACGCACCCTGACGACACAACGCACCCTGACGAACCCTAACGACGCACCCTGACGCACCCTAACGACGCACCCTGACGCACCCTAACGACGCACCCTGACGAACCCTAACGACGCACCCTGACGCACCCTAACGACGCACCCTGACGAACCCTAACGACGCACCCTGACGCACCCTAACAACGCACCCTAACGACAGGACGCACCCTGACGCACCCTAACGACGCACCCTGACGACACAACGCACCCTGACGAACCCTAACGACGCACCCTGACGCACCCTAACGACGCACCCTAACAACAGGACGCACCCTGACGCACCCTAACGACGCACCCTGACGCACCCTAACAACGCACCCTGACGACACAACGCACCCTGCCGCACCCTAACGACGCACCCTGACGCACCATAACGACGCACCCTGACACACCCTAACGACGCACCCTGACGAACCCTAACAACGCACCCTGACGACACAACGCACCCTAACGACGCACCCTAACGACGCACCCTAACAACGCACCCTGACGACACAACGCACCCTGACGAACCCTAACGACGCACCCTAACGACGCAAGCTATCGCACCCTAACGACGCACCCTGACGCACCCTAACGACGCTCCCTGACACACCCTAACGACGCACCCTGACGCACCCTAACAACGCACCCTGACGACACAACGCACCCTGACGCACCCTAACGACGCACCCTGACGCACCCTAACGACGCACCCTGACGACACAACGCACCCTGCCGCACCCTAACGACGCACCCTGACGCACCATAACGACGCACCCTGACACACCCTAACGACGCACCCTGACGAACCCTAACAACGCACCCTGACGACACAACGCACCCTAACGACGCACCCTAACGACGCACCCTAACAACGCACCCTGACGACACAACGCACCCTGACGAACCCTAACGACGCACCCTAACTACGCACCCTGACGCACCCTAACGACGCACCCTGACGCACCCTAACGACGCACCCTGACGAACCCTAACGACGCACCCTGACGAACCCTAACGACGCACCCTGACGCACCCTAACAACGCACCCTGACGACACAACGCACCCTGACGAACCCTAACGACGCACCCTGACGCACCCTAACGACGCACCCTGACGCACCCTAACGACACACCCTGACGAACCCTAACGACGCACCCTGACGCACCCTAACGACGCACCCTATCGCACCCTAACGCACCCTAAAGACGCACCCTGACACACCCTAACGACGCACCCTGACGCACCCTAACAACGCACCCTGACGACACAACGCACCCTGACGAACCCTAACGACGCACCCTGACGCACCCTAACGACGCACCCTGACGCACCCTAACGACGCACCCTGACGCACCCTAACGACGCACCCTGACACACCCTAACAACGCACCCTGACGACACAACGCACCCTGACGAACCCTAACGACGCACCATGACGCACCCTAACGACGCACCCTGACGCACCCTAACGACGCACCCTGACGAACCCTAACGACGCACCCTAACGACAGGACGCACCCTGACGCACCCTAACGACGCACCCTGACGCACCCTAACAACGCACCCTAACGACAGGACTTACCCTGACGCACGACGCACCCTGACACACCCTAACAACGCACCCTAACGACAGGACGCACCCTGACGCACCCTGACGCACCCTGACGCACCCTAACAACGCACCCTGACGACACAACGCACCCTGACGAACCCTAACGACGCACCCTGACGAACCCTAACGACGCACCCTGACGCACCCTAACGACGCACTCTGACGAACCCTAACGACGCACCCTAACGACAGGACGCACCCTGACGCACCCTAACGACGCACCCTGACGCACCATAACAACGCACCCTAACGACAGGACGCACCCTGACGCACCCTGACGCACCCTGACGCACCCTAACAACGCACCCTAACGACACAACGCACCCTGACGCACCCTAACGACGCACCCTGACGCACCCTATTGACGCACCCTGACGCACCCTAACAACGCACCCTGACGACACAACGCACCCTGACGAACCCTAACGACGCACCCTGACGCACCCTAACGACGCACCCTGACGCACCCTAACGACGCACCCTGACGAACCCTAACGACGCACCCTGACGCACCCTAACGACGCACCCTGACGAACCCTAACGACGCACCCTGACGCACCCTAACGACGCACCCTGACGCACCCTAACGACGCACCCTGACGCACCCTAACGACGCACCCTGACACACCCTAACAACGCACCCTGACGACACAACGCACCCTGACGAACCCTAACGACGCACCATGACGCACCCTAACGACGCACCCTGACGCACCCTAACGACGCACCCTGACGCACCCTAACAACGCACCCTAACGACAGGACGCACCCTGACGCACCCTAACGACGCACCCTGACACACCCTAACAACGCACCCTAACGACAGGACGCACCCTGACGCACCCTGACGCACCCTGACGCACCCTAACAACGCACCCTGACGACACAACGCACCCTGACGAACCCTAACGACGCACCCTGACGCACCCTAACGACGCACCCTGACGCACCCTAACGATGCACTCTGACGAACACTAACGACGCACCCTAACGACAGGACGCACCCTGACGCACCCTAACGACGCACCCTGACGCACCCTAACAACGCACCCTAACGACAGGACGCACCCTGACGCACCCTGACGCACCCTGACGCACCCTAACAACGCACCCTAACGTCACAACGCACCCTGACGCACCCTAACGACGCACCCTGACGCACCCTAACGACGCACCCTGACGCACCCTAACAACGCACCCTGACGACACAACGCACCCTGACGAACCCTAACGACGCACCAAGACGCACCCTAACGACGCACCCTGACGCACCCTAACGACGCACCCTGACGAACCCTAACGACGCACCCTGACGCACCCTAACGACGCACCCTGACGAACCCTAACGACGCACCCTGACGCACCCTAACAACGCACCCTAACGACAGGACGCACCCTGACGCACCCTAACGACGCACCCTGACGACACAACGCACCCTGACGAACCCTAACGACGCACCCTGACGCACCCTAACGACGCACTCTGACGAACCCTAACGACGCACCCTAACGACAGGACGCACCCTGACGCACCCTAACGACGCACCCTGACGCACCCTAACAACGCACCCTGACGACACAACGCACCCTGCCGCACCCTAACGACGCACCCTGACGCACCATAACGACGCACCCTGACACACCCTAACGACGCACCCTGACGAACCCTAACAACGCACCCTGACGACACAACGCACCCTAACGACGCACCCTAACGACGCACCCTAACAACGCACCCTGACGACACAACGCACCCTGACGAACCCTAACGACGCACCCTAACGACGCAACCTATCGCACCCTAACGACGCACCCTAACGACGCACCCTATCGCACCCTAACGCACCCTAACGACGCTCCCTGACACACCCTAACGACGCACCCTGACGCACCCTAACAACGCACCCTGACGACACAACGCACCCTGACGCACCCTAACGACGCACCCTGACGCACCCTAACAACGCACCCTGACGACACAACGCACCCTGCCGCACCCTAACGACGCACCCTGACGCACCATAACGACGCACCCTGACACACCCTAACGACGCACCCTGACGAACCCTAACAACGCACCCTGACGACACAACGCACCCTAACGACGCACCCTAACGACGCACCCTAACAACGCACCCTGACGACACAACGCACCCTGACGAACCCTAACGACGCACCCCAACGACGCACCCTGACGCACCCTAACGACGCACCCTGACGCACCCTAACGACGCACCCTGACGAACCCTAACGACGCACCCTGACGAACCCTAACGACGCACCCTAACGCACCCTAACAACGCACCCTGACGACACAACGCACCCTGACGAACCCTAACGACGCACCCTGACGCACCCTAACGACGCACCCTGACGCACCCTAACGACACACCCTGACGAACCCTAACGACGCACCCTGACGCACCCTAACGACGCACCCTATCGCACCCTAACGCACCCTAAAGACGCACCCTGACACACCCTAACGACGCACCCTGACGCACCCTAACAACGCACCCTGACGACACAACGCACCCTGACGAACCCTAACGACGCACCCTGACGCACCCTAACGACGCACCCTGACGCACCCTAACGACGCACCCTGACGCACCCTAACGACGCACCCTGACACACCCTAACAACGCACCCTGACGACACAACGCACCCTGACGAACCCTAACGACGCACCCTGACGCACCCTAACGACGCACCCTGACGAACCCTAACGACGCACCCTAACGACAGGACGCACCCTGACGCACCCTAACGACGCACCCTGACGCACCCTAACAACGCACCCTAACGACAGGACGCACCCTGACGCACCCTAACGACGCACCCTGACACACCCTAACAACGCACCCTAACGACAGGACGCACCCTGACGCACCCTGACGCACCCTGACGCACCCTAACAACGCACCCTGACGACACAACGCACCCTGACGAACCCTAACGACGCACCCTGACGCACCCTAACGACGCACCCTGACGCACCCTAACGACGCACTCTGACGAACCCTAACGACGCACCCTAACGACAGGACGCACCCTGACGCACCCTAACGACGCACCCTGACACACCCTAACAACGCACCCTAACGACAGGACGCACCCTGACGCACCCTGACGCACCCTGACACACCCTAACAACGCACCCTGACGACACAACGCACCCTGACGAACCCTAACGACGCACCCTGACGCACCCTAACGACGCACCCTGACGCACCCTAACGACGCACCCTGACGAACCCTAACGACGCACCCTGACGCACCCTAACGACGCACCCTGACGAACCCTAACGACGCACCCTGACGCACCCTAACGACGCACCCTGACGCACCCTAACGACGCACCCTGACGCACCCTAACGACGCACCCTGACGAACACTAACGACGCACCCTAACGACAGGACGCACCCTGACGCACCCTAACGACGCACCCTGACGCACCCTAACAACGCACCCTAACGACAGGACGCACCCTGACGCACCCTGACGCACCCTGACGCACCCTAACAACGCACCCTAACGACACAACGCACCCTGACGCACCCTAACGACGCACCCTGACGCACCCTAACGACGCACCCTGACGCACCCTAACAACGCACCCTGACGACACAACGCACCCTGACGAACCCTAACGACGCACCAAGACGCACCCTAACGACGCACCCTGACGCACCCTAACGACGCACCCTGACGAACCCTAACGACGCACCCTGACGCACCCTAACGACGCACCCTGACGAACCCTAACGACGCACCCTGACGCACCCTAACAACGCACCCTAACGACAGGACGCACCCTGACGCACCCTAACGACGCACCCTGACGACACAACGCACCCTGACGAACCCTAACGACGCACCCTGACGCACCCTAACGACGCACTCTGACGAACCCTAACGACGCACCCTAACGACAGGACGCACCCTGACGCACCCTAACGACGCACCCTGACGCACCCTAACAACGCACCCTGACGACACAACGCACCCTGCCGCACCCTGACGACGCACCCTGACGCACCATAACGACGCACCCTGACACACCCTAACGACGCACCCTGACGAACCCTAACAACGCACCCTGACGACACAACGCACCCTAACGACGCACCCTAACGACGCACCCTAACAACGCACCCTGACGACACAACGCACCCTGACGAACCCTAACGACGCACCCTAACGACGCAACCTATCGCACCCTAACGACGCACCCTAACGACGCACCCTATCGCACCCTAACGCACCCTAACGACGCTCCCTGACACACCCTAACGACGCACCCTGACGCACCCTAACAACGCACCCTGACGACACAACGCACCCTGACGCACCCTAACGACGCACCCTGACGCACCCTAACAACGCACCCTGACGACACAACGCACCCTGCCGCACCCTAACGACGCACCCTGACGCACCCTAACGACGCACCCTGACACACCCTAACGACGCACCCTGACGAACCCTAACAACGCACCCTGACGACACAACGCACCCTAACGACGCACCCTAACGACGCACCCTAACAACGCACCCTGACGACACAACGCACCCTGACGAACCCTAACGACGCACCCCAACGACGCACCCTGACGCACCCTAACGACGCACCCTGACGCACCCTAACGACGCACCCTGACGAACCCTAACGACGCACCCTGACGCACCCTAACGACGCACCCTAACGCACCCTAACAACGCACCCTGACGACACAACGCACCCTGACGAACCCTAACGACGCACCCTGACGCACCCTAACGACGCACCCTGACGCACCCTAACGACACACCCTGACGAACCCTAACGACGCACCCTGACGCACCCTAACGACGCACCCTATCGCACCCTAACGCACCCTAAAGACGCACCCTGACACACCCTAACGACGCACCCTGACGCACCCTAACAACGCACCCTGACGACACAACGCACCCTGACGAACCCTAACGACGCACCCTGACGCACCCTAACGACGCACCCTGACGCACCCTAACGACGCACCCTGACCCACCCTAACGACGCACCCTGACGCAACGCACCCTAACAACGCACCCTGACGACCCAACGCACCCTGACGAACCCTAACGACGCACCCTGACGAACCCTAACGACGCACCCTAACGACAGGACGCACCCTGACGCACCCTAACGACGCACCCTGACGCACCCTAACAACGCACCCTAACGACAGGACGCACCCTGACGCACCCTAACGACGCACCCTGACACACCCTAACAACGCACCCTAACGACAGGACGCACCCTGACGCACCCTGACGCACCCTGACGCACCCTAACAACGCACCCTGACGACACAACGCACCCTGACGAACCCTAACGACGCACCCTGACGCACCCTAACGACGCACCCTGACGCACCCTAACGACGCACTCTGACGAACCCTAACGACGCACCCTAACGACAGGACGCACCCTGACGCACCCTAACGACGCACCCTGACACACCCTAACAACGCACCCTAACGACAGGACGCACCCTGACGCACCCTGACGCACCCTGACACACCCTAACAACGCACCCTGACGACACAACGCACCCTGACGAACCCTAACGACGCACCCTGACGCACCCTAACGACGCACCCTGACGCACCCTAACGACGCACCCTGACGAACCCTAACGACGCACCCTGACGCACCCTAACGACGCACCCTGACGAACCCTAACGACGCACCCTGACGCACCCTAACGACGCACCCTGACGCACCCTAACGACGCACCCTGACGCACCCTAACGACGCACCCTGACACACCCTAACAACGCACCCTGACGACACAACGCACCCTGACGAACCCTAACGACGCACCATGACGCACCCTAACGACGCACCCTGACGCACCCTAACGACGCACCCTGACGAACCCTAACGACGCACCCTAACGACAGGACGCACCCTGACGCACCCTAACGACGCACCCTGACGCACCCTAACAACGCACCCTAACGACAGGACGCACCCTGACGCACCCTAACGACGCACCCTGACACACCCTAACAACGCACCCTAACGACAGGACGCACCCTGACGCACCCTGACGCACCCTGACGCACCCTAACAACGCACCCTGACGACACAACGCACCCTGACGAACCCTAACGACGCACCCTGACGCACCCTAACGACGCACCCTGACGCACCCTAACGATGCACTCTGACGAACCCTAACGACGCACCCTAACGACAGGACGCACCCTGACGCACCCTAACGACGCACCCTGACGCACCCTAACAACGCACCCTAACGACAGGACGCACCCTGACGCACCCTGACGCACCCTGACGCACCCTAACAACGCACCCTAACGACACAACGCACCCTGACGCACCCTAACGACGCACCCTGACGCACCCTAACGACGCACCCTGACGCACCCTAACAACGCACCCTGACGACACAACGCACCCTGACGAACCCTAACGACGCACCCTGACGCACCCTAACGACGCACCCTGACGCACCCTAACGACGCACCCTGACGAACCCTAACGACGCACCCTGACGCACCCTAACGACGCACCCTGACGAACCCTAACGACGCACCCTGACGCACCCTAACGACGCACCC
Organism: Salvelinus alpinus; assembly: GCF_045679555.1. Lineage (NCBI taxonomy): Eukaryota > Metazoa > Chordata > Actinopteri > Salmoniformes > Salmonidae > Salvelinus > Salvelinus alpinus. The sequence continues at coordinate 93,458 of NW_027256005.1, read as the reverse complement.
TAACGACAGGACGCACCCTGACGCACCCTAACGACGCACCCTGACGACACAACGCACCCTGACGAACCCTAACGACGCACCCTGACGCACCCTAACGACGCACTCTGACGAACCCTAACGACGCACCCTAACGACAGGACGCACCCTGACGCACCCTAACGACGCACCCTGCACCCTGACGACACAACGCACCCTGCCGCACCCTAACGACGCACCCTGACGCACCATAACGATGCACCCTGACACACCCTAACGACGCACCCTGACGAACCCTAACAACGCACCCTGACGACACAACGCACCCTAACGACGCACCCTAACGACGCACCCTAACAACGCACCCTGACGACACAACGCACCCTGACGAACCCTAACGACGCACCCTAACGACGCAACCTATCGCACCCTAACGACGCACCCTAACGACGCACCCTATCGCACCCTAACGCACCCTAACGACGCTCCCTGACACACCCTAACGACGCACCCTGACGCACCCTAACAACGCACCCTGACGACACAACGCACCCTGACGCACCCTAACGACGCACCCTGACGCACCCTAACAACGCACCCTGACGACACAACGCACCCTGCCGCACCCTAACGACGCACCCTGACGCACCATAACGACGCACCCTGACACACCCTAACGACGCACCCTGACGAACCCTAACAACGCACCCTGACGACACAACGCACCCTAACGCACCCTAACGACGCACCCTAACAACGCACCCTGACGACGCACACGAACCGACGCACCCTGACGCACCCCAACGACGCACCCTGACGCACCCTAACGACGCACCCTGACGCACCCTAACGACGCACCCTGACGCACCCTAACGACGCACCCTGACGAACCCTAACGATGCACCCTAACGCACCCTAACAACGCACCCTGACGACACAACGCACCCTGACGAACCCTAACGACGCACCCTGACGCACCCTAACGACGCACCCTGACGCACCCTAACGACACACCCTGACGAACGCGCCCTAACGACGCACCCTGACGAACCCTAACGACGCACCCTATCGCACCCTAACGCACCCTAAAGACGCACCCTGACGCACCCTAACAACGCACCCTGACGACACAACGCACCCTGACGAACCCTAACGACGCACCCTGACGCACCCTAACGACGCACCCTGACGCACCCTAACGACGCACCCTGACGCACCCTAACGACGCACCCTGACACACCCTAACAACGCACCCTGACGACACAACGCACCCTGACGAACCCTAACGACGCACCATGACGCACCCTAACGACGCACCCTGACGCACCCTAACGACGCACCCTGACGAACCCTAACGACGCACCCTAACGACAGGACACCCTGACGCACCCTGACGAACCCTAACAACGCACCCTAACGACAGGACGCACCCTGACGCACCCTAACGACGCACCCTGACACACCCTAACGACGCACCCTGACGCACCCTAACGACGCACTCGGACGAACCCTAACGACGCACCCTAACGACGCGCACCCTGACGCACCCTAACGACGCACCCTGACGCACCCTAACAACGCACCCTGACGCACCCTGACGAACCCTAACGACGCACCCTGACGCACCCTAAGGACGCACCCTGACGCACCCTAACGACGCACCCTGACGAACCCTAACGACGCACCCTGACGAACCCTAACGACGCACCCTAACGACGCACCCTGACGCACCCTAACGACGCACCCTGACGAACCCTAACGACGCACCCTGACGAACCCTAACGACGCACCCTGACGCACCCTAACAACGCACCCTGACGACACAACGCACCCTGACGAACCCTAACGACGCACCCTGACGCACCCTAACGACGCACCCTGACGCACCCTAACGACACACCCTGACGAACCCTAACGACGCACCCTGACGCACCCTAACGACGCACCCTATCGCACCCTAACGCACCCTAAAGACGCACCCTGACACACCCTAACGACGCACCCTGACGCACCCTAACAACGCACCCTGACGACACAACGCACCCTGACGCACCCTAACGACGCACCCTGACGCACCCTAACGACGCACCCTGACACACCCTAACAACGCACCCTGACGACACAACGCACCCTGACGAACCCTAACGACGCACCATGACGCACCCTAACGACGCACCCTGACGCACCCTAACGACGCACCCTGACGAACCCTAACGACGCACCCTAACGACAGGACGCACCCTGACGCACCCTAACGACGCACCCTGACGCACCCTAACGACGCACCCTAACGACAGGACGCACCCTGACGCACCCTAACGACGCACCCTGACGAACCCTAACAACGCACCCTGACGACACAACGCACCCTAACGACGCACCCTAACGACGCACCCTAACAACGCACCCTGACGACACAACGCACCCTGACGAACCCTAACGACGCACCCTAACGACGCACCCTGACGAACCCTAACGACGCACCCTGACGCACCCTAACGACGCACCCTGACGCACCCTAACGACGCACCCTGACGCACCCTAACGACGCACCCTGACACACCCTAACAACGCACCCTGACGACACAACGCACCCTGACGAACCCTAACGACGCACCCTGACGCACCCTAACGACGCACCCTGACGCACCCTAACGACACACCCTGACGAACCCTAACGACGCACCCTAACGACAGGACGCACCCTGACGCACCCTAACGACGCACCCTGACGCACCCTAACAACGCACCCTAACGACAGGACGCACCCTGACGCACCCTAACGACGCACCCTGACACACCCTAACAACGCACCCTAACGACAGGACGCACCCTGACGCACCCTGACGCACCCTGACGCACCCTAACAACGCACCCTGACGACACAACGCACCCTGACGAACCCTAACGACGCACCCTGACGCACCCTAACGACGCACCCTGACGCACCCTAACGACGCACTCTGACGAACCCTAACGACGCACCCTAACGACAGGACGCACCCTGACGCACCCTAACGACGCACCCTGACGCACCCTAACAATGCACCCTAACGACAGGACGCACCCTGACGCACCCTGACGCACCCTGACGCACCCTAACAACGCACCCTAACGACACAACGCACCCTGACGCACCCTAACGACGCACCCTGACGCACCCTAACGACGCACCCTGACGCACCCTAACAACGCACCCTGACGACACAACGCACCCTGACGAACCCTAACGACGCACCCTGACGCACCCTAACGACGCACCCTGACGCACCCTAACGACGCACCCTGACGAACCCTAACGACGCACCCTGACGCACCTTAACGACGCACCCTGACGAACCCTAACGACGCACCCTGACGCACCCTAACAACGCACCCTAACGACAGGACGCACCCTGACGCACCCTAACGACGCACCCTGACGACACAACGCACCCTGACGAACCCTAACGACGCACCCTGACGCACCCTAACGACGCACTCTGACGAACCCTAACGACGCACCCTAACGACAGGACGCACCCTGACGCACCCTAACGACGCACCCTGACGCACCCTAACAACGCACCCTGACGACACAACGCACCCTGCCGCACCCTAACGACGCACCCTGACGCACCATAACGACGCACCCTGACACACCCTAACGACGCACCCTGACGAACCCTAACAACGCACCCTGACGACACAACGCACCCTAACGACGCACCCTAACGACGCACCCTAACAACGCACCCTGACGACACAACGCACCCTGACGAACCCTAACGACGCACCCTAACGACGCAACCTATCGCACCCTAACGACGCACCCTAACGACGCACCCTATCGCACGCAACCACCCTAACGACGCACCCTGACGCACCCTAACGACGCACCCTGACGCACCCTACCAACGCACCCTGACGACACAACGCACCCTGACGCACCCTAACGACGCACCCTGACGCACCCTAACAACGCACCCTGACGACACAACGCACCCTGCCGCACCCTAAAGACGCACCCTGACGCACCATAACGACGCACCCTGACACACCCTAACGACGCACCCTGACGAACCCTAACAACGCACCCTGACGACACAACGCACCCTAACGACGCACCCTAACGACGCACCCTAACAACGCACCCTGACGACACAACGCACCCTGACGAACCCTAACGACGCACCCTAACGACGCACCCTGACGCACCCTAACGACGCACCCTGACGCACCCTAACGACGCACCCTGACGAACCCTAACGACGCACCCTGACGAACCCTAACGACGCACCCTGACGCACCCTAACAACGCACCCTGACGACACAACGCACCCTGACGAACCCTAACGACGCACCCTGACGCACCCTAACGACGCACCCTGACGCACCCTAACGACACACCCTGACGAACCCTAACGACAGGACGCACCCTGACGCACCCTAACGACGCACCCTGACGCACCCTAACAACGCACCCTAACAACAGGACGCACCCTGACGCACCCTAACGACGCACCCTGACGCACCCTAACAACGCACCCTAACGACAGGACGCACCCTGACGCACCCTGACGCACCCTGACGCACCCTGACAACGCACCCTAACGACACAACGCACCCTGACGAACCCTAACGACGCACCTTGACGCACCCTAACGACGCACCCTGACGCACCCTAACGACGCACTCTGACGAACCCTAACGACGCACCCTAACGACAGGACGCACCCTGACGCACCCTAACGACGCACCCTGACGCACCCTAACAACGCACCCTAACGACAGGACGCACCCTGACGCACCCTAACGACGCACCCTGACGCACCCTAACAACGCACCCTAACGACACAACGCACCCTGACGCACCCTAACGACGCACCCTGACGCACCCTAACGACGCACCCTGACGCACCCTAACAACGCACCCTGACGACACAACGCACCCTGACGAACCCTAACGACACACCCTGACGCACCCTAACGACGCACCCTGACGCACCCTAACGACGCACCCTGACGAACCCTAACGACGCACCCTGACGCACCCTAACGACGCACCCTGACGAACCCTAACGACGCACCCTGACGCACCCTAACAACGCACCCTAACGACAGGACGCACCCTGACGCACCCTAACGACGCACCCTGACGACACAACGCACCCTGACGAACCCTAACGACGCACCCTGACGCACCCTAACGACGCACCCTGACGAACCCTAACGACGCACCCTAACGACAGGACGCAACCTGACGCACCCTAACGACGCACCCTGACGCACCCTAACAACGCACCCTGACGACACAACGCACCCTGCCGCACCCTAACGACGCACCCTGACGCACCATAACGACGCACCCTGACACACCCTAACGACGCACCCTGACGAACCCTAACAACGCACCCTGACGACACAACGCACCCTGACGAACCCTAACGACGCACCCTAACGACGCAACCTATCGCACCCTAACGACGCACCCTAACGACGCACCCTATGCCACCCTAACGCACCCTAACGACGCTCCCTGACACACCCTAACGACGCACCCTGACGCACCCTAACAACGCACCCTGACGACACAACGCACCCTGACGCACCCTAACGACGCACCCTGACGCACCCTAACAACGCACCCTGACGACACAACGCACCCTGCCGCACCCTAACGACGCACCCTGACGCACCATAACGACGCACCCTGACACACCCTAACGACGCACCCTGACGAACCCTAACACCGCACCCTGACGACACAACGCACCCTGACGAACCCTAACGACGCACCCTGACGCACCACAACGACGCACCCTGACGACACCCTAACAACGCACCCTGACGACACAACGCACCCTGACGAACCCTAACGACGCACCCTAACGACACACCCTGACGCACCCTAACGACGCACCCTGACGCACCCTAACGACGCACCCTGACGAACCCTAACGACGCACCCTGACGAACCCTAACGACGCACCCTGACGCACCCTAACAACGCACCCTGACGACACAACGCACCCTGACGAACCCTAACGACGCACCCTGACGCACCCTAACGACGCACCCTGACGCACCCTAACGACACACCCTGACGAACCCTAACGACGCACCCTAACGACAGGACGCACCCTGACGCACCCTAACGACGCACCCTGACGCACCCTAACAACGCACCCTAACGACAGGACGCACCCTGACGCACCCTAACGACGCACCCTGACACACCCTAACAACGCACCCTAACGACAGGACGCACCCTGACGCACCCTGACGCACCCTGACGCACCCTAACAACGCACCCTGACGACACAACGCACCCTGACGAACCCTAACGACGCACCCTGACGCACCCTAACGACGCACCCTGACGCACCCTAACGACGCACTCTGACGAACCCTAACGACGCACCCTAACGACAGGACGCACCCTGACGCACCCTAACGACGCACCCTGACGCACCCTAACAATGCACCCTAACGACAGGACGCACCCTGACGCACCCTGACGCACCCTGACGCACCCTAACAACGCACCCTAATGACACAACGCACCCTGACGCACCCTAACGACGCACCCTGACGCACCCTAACGACGCACCCTGACGCACCCTGACGCACACTAACGACGCACCCTGACGAACCCTAACGACGCACCCTGACGCACCCTAACGACGCACCCTGACGAACCCTAACGACGCACCCTGACGCACCCTAACGACGCACCCTGACGCACCCTAACGACGCACCCTGACGAACCCTAACGACGCACCCTGACGCACCCTAACAACGCACCCTGACGACACGACGCACCCTGACGCACCCTAACGACGCACCCTGACGCACCCTAACGACGCACCCTGACGCACCCTAACGACGCACCCTGACGCACCCTAACGACGCACCCTGACGCACCCTAACGACGCACCCTGACGCACCCTAAAGACGCACCCTGACGCACCCTAACAACGCACCCTAACGACGCACCCTAACGACGCACCCTAACAACGCACCCTGACGACACAACGCACCCTGACGAACCCTAACGACGCACCCTAACGACGCAACCTATCGCACCCTAACGACGCACCCTGACGACGCACCCTAACGCACCCTGACGCACCCTGACGCACCCTAACGACGCACCCTGACGCACCCTAACAACGCACCCTGACGACACGACGCACCCTGACGCACCCTAACGACGCACCCTGACGCACCCTAACAACGCACCCTGACGACACAACGCACCCTGACGCACCCTAACGACGCACCCTGACGCACCCTAACGACGCACCCTGACGCACCCTAACGACGCACCCTGACGAACCCTAACGACCCTGACGCACCCTAACGACGCACCCTGACGCACCCTAACGACGCACCCTGACGCACCCTAACGACGCACCCTGACGACAGGACGCACCCTGACGCACCCTAACGACGCACCCTGACGCACCCTAACAACGCACCCTGACGCACCCTAACGACGCACCCTGACGAACCCTAACGACGCACCCTGACGCACCCTAACGACGCACCCTGATCGCACCCTAACGCACCCTAAAGACGCACCCTGACGACACCCTAACGACGCACCCTGACGCACCCTAACAACGCACCCTGACGACACAACGCACCCTGACGCACCCTAACGACGCACCCTGACGCACCCTAACGACGCACCCTGACGCACCCTAACGACGCACCCTGACGCACCCTAACAACGCACCCTGACGACACAACGCACCCTGACGCACCCTAACGACGCACCCTGACGCACCCTAACGACGCACCCTGACGCACCCTAACGACGCACCCTGACGACAGGACGCACCCTGACGCACCCTAACGACGCACCCTGACGCACCCTAACAACGCACCCTAACGACAGCGACGCACCCTACGACGCACCCTAACGACGCACCCTGACACACCCTAACAACGCACCCTGACGACAGCGACGCACCCTGACGCACCCTAACGACGCACCCTGACGCACCCTAACAACGCACCCTGACGACACAACGCACCCTGACGAACCCTAACGACGCACCCTGACGCACCCTAACGACGCACCCTGACGCACCCTAACGACGCACCCTGACGAACCCTAACGACGCACCCTAACGACAGCGACGCACCCTGACGCACCCTAACGACGCACCCTGACGCACCCTAACAACGCACCCTAACGACAGGACGCACCCTGACGCACCCTGACGCACCCTAACAACGCACCCTAACGACACAACGCACCCTGACGCACCCTAACGACGCACCCTGACGCACCCTAACGACGCACCCTGACGCACCCTAACAACGCACCCTGACGACACAACGCACCCTGACGAACCCTAACGACGCACCCTGACGCACCCTAACGACGCACCCTGACGCACCCTAACGACGCACCCTGACGAACCCTAACGACGCACCCTGACGCACCCTAACGACGCACCCTGACGCACCCTAACGACGCACCCTGACGCACCCTAACGACGCACCCTGACGCACCCTAACGACGCACCCTGACGCACCCTAACAACGCACCCTGACGACACAACGCACCCTGACGAACCCTAACGACGCACCCTGACGCACCCTAACGACGCACCCTGACGCACCCTAACGACGCACCCTGACGAACCCTAACGACGCACCCTAACGACAGGACGCACCCTGACGCACCCTAACGACGCACCCTGACGCACCCTAACAACGCACCCTAACGACAGGACGCACCCTGACGCACCCTAACGACGCACCCTGACGCACCCTAACAACGCACCCTAACGCACCCTAACGACGCACCCTGACGCACCCTAACGACGCACCCTGACGCACCCTGACGCACCCTAACAACGCACCCTGACGACACAACGCACCCTGAGGAACCCTAACGACGCACCCTGACGCACCCTAACGACGCACCCTGACGAACCCTAACGACGCACCCTAACGACAGGACGCACCCTGACGCACCCTAACGACGCACCCTGACGCACCCTAACAACGCACCCTAACGACAGGACGCACCCTGACGCACCCTGACGCACCCTGACGCACCCTAACAACGCACCCTAACGACACAACGCACCCTGACGCACCCTAACGACGCACCCTGACGCACCCTAACGACGCACCCTGACGCACCCTAACAACGCACCCTGACGACACAACGCACCCTGACGAACCCTAACGACGCACCCTGACGCACCCTAACGACGCACCCTGACGCACCCTAACGACGCACCCTGACGCACCCTAACGACGCACCCTGACGCACCCTAACGACGCACCCTGACGCCCCCTAACGACGCACCCTGACGCACCCTAACGACGCACCCTGACGCACCCTAACGACGCACCCTGACGCACCCTAACGACGCACCCTGACGACACAACGCACCCTGACGACGCACCCTAACGACGCACCCTGACGCACAACGCACCCTGACGACACAACGCACTCTGACGAACCCTAACGACGCACCCTGACGCACCCTAACGACGCACCCTGACGCACCCTAACGACGCACCCTGACGAACCCTAACGACGCACCCTGACGAACCCTAACGACGCACCCTGACGCACCCTAACAACGCACCCTGACGACACAACGCACCCTGACGAACCCTAACGACGCACCCTGACGCACCCTAACGACGCACCCTGACGACACAACGCACCCTAACGACGCACCCTAACGACGCACCCTAACAACGCACCCTGACGACACAACGCACCCTGACGAACCCTAACGACGCACCCTAACGACGCAACCTATCGCACCCTAACGACGCACCCTAACGACGCACCCTATCGCCACCCTAACGCACCCTAACGACGCTCCCTGACACACCCTAACGACGCACCCTGACGCACCCTAACAACGCACCCTGACGACACAACGCACCCTGACGCACCCTAACGACGCACCCTGACGCACCCTAACAACGCACCCTGACGACACAACGCACCCTGCCGCACCCTAACGACGCACCCTGACGCACCATAACGACGCACCCTGACACACCCTAACGACGCACCCTGACGAACCCTAACAACGCACCCTGACGACACAACGCACCCTAACGACGCACCCTAACGACGCACCCTAACAACGCACCCTGACGACACAACGCACCCTGACGAACCCTAACGACGCACCCTAACGACGCACCCTGACGCACCCTAACGACGCACCCTGACGCACCCTAACGACGCACCCTGACGAACCCTAACGACGCACCCTGACGAACCCTAACGACGCACCCTGACGCACCCTAACAACGCACCCTGACGACACAACGCACCCTGACGAACCCTAACGACGCACCCTGACGCACCCTAACGACGCACCCTGACGCACCCTAACAACGCACCCTAACGAACCCTAGCGACGCACCCTGACGCACCCTAACGACGCACCCTGATCGCACCCTAACAACGCACCCTAACGACAGGACGCACCCTGACGCACCCTAACGACGCACCCTGACGCACCCTAACAACGCACCCTGACGACACAACGCACCCTGACGAACCCTAACGACGCACCCTGACGCACCCTAACGACGCACCCTGACGAACCCTAACGACGCACCCTAACGACAGGACGCACCCTGACGCACCCTAACGACGCCCCCTGACGCACCCTAACAACGCACCCTAACGACAGGACGCACCCTGACGCACCCTAACGACGCACCCTGACGCACCCTAACGACAGGACGCACCCTGACGCACCCTGACGCACCCTGACGCACCCTAACAACGCACCCTGACGACACAACGCACCCTGACGAACCCTAACGACGCACCCTGACGCACCCTGACGCACCCTAACGACGCACCCTGACGCACCCTAACGACGCACTCTGACGAACCCTAACGACGCACCCTAACGACAGGACGCACCCTGACGCACCCTAACGACGCACCCTGACGCACCCTAACAACGCACCCTAACGACAGGACGCACCCTGACGCACCCTGACGCACCCTGACGCACCCTAACAACGCACCCTAACGACACAACGCACCCTGACGCACCCTAACGACGCACCCTGACGCACCCTAACGACGCACCCTGACGCACCCTAACAACGCACCCTGACGACACAACGCACCCTGACGAACCCTAACGACGCACCCTGACGCACCCTAACGACGCACCCTGACGCACCCTAACGACGCACCCTGACGAACCCTAACGACGCACCCTGACGCACCCTAACGACGCACCCTGACGAACCCTAACGACGCACCCTGACGCACCCTAACAACGCACCCTAACGACAGGACGCACCCTGACGCACCCTAACGACGCACCCTGACGACACAACGCACCCTGACGAACCCTAACGACGCACCCTGACGCACCCTAACGACGCACTCTGACGAACCCTAACGACGCACCCTAACGACAGGACGCACCCTGACGCACCCTAACGACGCACCCTGACGCACCCTAACAACGCACCCTGACGACACAACGCACCCTGCCGCACCCTAACGACGCACCCTGACGCACCATAACGACGCACCCTGACACACCCTAACGACGCACCCTGACGAACCCTAACAACGCACCCTGACGACACAACGCACCCTAACGACGCACCCTAACGACGCACCCTAACAACGCACCCTGACGACACAACGCACCCTGACGAACCCTAACGACGCACCCTAACGACGCAACCTATCGCACCCTAACGACGCACCCTAACGACGCACCCTATCGCACCCTAACGCACCCTAACGACGCACCCTGACACACCCTAACGACGCACCCTGACGCACCCTAACAACGCACCCTGACGACACAACGCACCATGACGCACCCTAACGACGCACCCTGACGCACCCTAACAACGCACCCTGACGACACAACGCACCCTGCCGCACCCTAACGACGCACCCTGACGCACCATAACGACGCACCCTGACACACCCTAACGACGCACCCTGACGAACCCTAACAACGCACCCTGACGACACAACGCACCCTAACGCACCCTAACGACGCACCCTAACAACGCACCCTGACGACACAACGCACCCTGACGAACCCTAACGACGCACCCTAACGACGCACCCTGACGCACCCTAACGACGCACCCTGACGCACCCTAACGACGCACCCTGACGAACCCTAACGACGCACCCTGACGAACCCTAACGACGCACCCTGACGCACCCTAACAACGCACCCTGACGACACAACGCACCCTGACGAAACGACGCACCCTGACGCACCCTAACGACGCACCCTGACGCACCCTAACGACACACCCTGACGAACCCTAACGACGCACCCTGACGCACCCTAACGACGCACCCTATCGCACCCTAACGCACCCTAAAGACGCACCCTGACACACCCTAACGACGCACCCTGACGCACCCTAACAACGCACCCTGACGACACAACGCACCCTGACGAACCCTAACGACGCACCCTGACGCACCCTAACGACGCACCCTGACGCACCCTAACGACGCACCCTGACGCACCCTAACGACGCACCCTGACACACCCTAACAACGCACCCTAACGACAGGACGCACCCTGACCCACCCTATCGCACCCTAACGCACCCTAAAGACGCACCCTGACACACCCTAACGACGCACCCTGACGCACCCTAACAACGCAGGACGCACCCTGACGCACCCTAACGACGCACCCTGACGCACCCTAACAACGCACCCTAACGACAGGACGCACCCTGACGCACCCTATCGCACCCTAACGACGCACCCTGACACACCCTAACGACGCACCCTGACGCACCCTAACAACGCACCCTGACGACACAACGCACCCTGACGAACCCTAACGACGCACCCTGACGCACCCTAACGACGCACCCTGACGCACCCTAACGACGCACCCTGACGCACCTTAACGACGCACCCTGACACACCCTAACAACGCACCCTGACGACACAACGCACCCTGACGAACCCTAACGACGCACCATGACGCACCCTAACGACGCACCCTGACGCACCCTAACGACGCACCCTGACGAACCCTATCGACGCACCCTAACGACAGGACGCACCCTGACGCACCCTAACGACGCACCCTGACGCACCCTAACAACGCACCCTAACGACAGGACGCACCCTGACGCACCCTAACGACGCACCCTGACACACCCTAACAACGCACCCTAACGACAGGACGCACCCTGACGCACCCTGACGCACCCTGACGCACCCTAACAACGCACCCTGACGACACAACGCACCCTGACGAACCCTAACGACGCACCCTGACGCACCCTAACGACGCACCCTGACGCACCCTAACGACGCACTCTGACGAACCCTAACGACGCACCCTAACGACAGGACGCACCCTGACGCACCCTAACGACGCACCCTGACGCACCCTAACAACGCACCCTAACGACAGGACGCACCCTGACGCACCCTGACGCACCCTGACGCACCCTAACAACGCACCCTAACGACACAACGCACCCTGACGCACCCTAACGACGCACCCTGACGCACCCTAACGACGCACCCTGACGCACCCTAACAACGCACCCTGACGACACAACGCACCCTGACGAACCCTAACGACGCACCCTGACGCACCCTAACGACGCAACCTGACGCACCCTAACGACGCACCCTGACGAACCCTAACGACGCACCCTGACGCACCCTAACGACGCACCCTGACGAACCCTAACGACGCACCCTGACGCACCCTAACGACGCACCCTGACGCACCCTAACGACGCACCCTGACGCACCCTAACGACGCACCCTGACACACCCTAACAACGCACCCTGACGACACAACGCACCCTGACGAACCCTAACGACGCACCATGACGCACCCTAACGACGCACCCTGACGCACCCTAACGACGCACCCTGACGAACGACGCACCCTAACGACAGGACGCACCCTGACTCACCCTAACGACGCACCCTGACACACCCTAACAACGCACCCTGACGACGCACCCTAACGACGCACCCTGACGAACCCTAACGACGCACCCTGACGCACCCTAACGACGCACTCTGACGAACCCTAACGACGCACCCTAACGACAGGACGCACCCTGACGCACCCTAACGACGCACCCTGACGCACCCTAACAACGCACCCTAACGACAGGACGCACCCTGACGCACCCTGACGCACCCTGACGCACCCTAACAACGCACCCTAACGACACAACGCACCCTGACGAACCCTGACGCACCCTGACGCACCCTAACGACGCACCCTGACGCACCCTAACGACGCACCCTGACGCACCCTAACAACGCACCCTGACGACACAACGCACCCTGACGAACCCTAACGACGCACCCTGACGCACCCTAACGACGAACCCTGACGCACCCTAACGACGCACCCTGACGAACCCTAACGACGCACCCTGACGCACCCTAACGACGCACCCTGACGAACCCTAACGACGCACCCTGACGCACCCTAACGACGCACCCTGACGCACCCTAACGACGCACCCTGACGCACCCTAACGACGCACCCTGACACACCCTAACAACGCACCCTGACGACACAACGCACCCTGACGAACCCTAACGACGCACCATGACGCACCCTAACGACGCACCCTGACGCACCCTAACGACGCACCCTGACGAACCCTAACGACGCACCCTAACGACAGGACGCACCCTGACGCACCCTAACGACGCACCCTGACGCACCCTAACAACGCACCCTAACGACAGGACGCACCCTGACGCACCCTAACGACGCACCCTGACACACCCTAACAACGCACCCTAACGACAGGACGCACCCTGACGCACCCTGACTCACCCTGACGCACCCTAACAACGCACCCTGACGACACAACGCACCCTGACGAACCCTAACGACGCACCCTGACGCACCCTAACGACGCACCCTGACGCACCCTAACGACGCACTCTGACGAACCCTAACGACGCACCCTAACGACAGGACGCACCCTGACGCACCCTAACGACGCACCCTGACGCACCCTAACAACGCACCCTAACGACAGGACGCACCCTGACGCACCCTGACGCACCCTGACGCACCCTAACAACGCACCCTAACGACACAACGCACCCTGACGCACCCTAACGACGCACCCTGACGCACCCTAACGACGCACCCTGACGCACCCTAACAACGCACCCTGACGACACAACGCACCCTGACGAACCCTAACGACGCACTCTGACGCACCCTAACGACGCACCCTGACGCACCCTAACGACGCACCCTGACACATCCCTAACAACGCACCCTGACGACACAACGCACCCTGACGAACCCTAACGACGCACCCTGACGCACCCTAACGACGCACCCTGACGCACCCTAACGACGCACTCGGACGAACCCTAACGACGCACCCTAACGACAGGACGCACCCTGACGCACCCTAACGACGCACCCTGACGAACCCTAACGACGCACCCTAACGACAGGACGCACCCTGACTCACCCTAACGACGCACCCTGACACACCCTAACAACGCACCCTAACGACAGGACGCACCCTGACGCACCCTGACGCACCCTGACGCACCCTGACGACACAACGCACCCTGACGAACCCTAACGACGCACCCTGACGCACCCTAACGACGCACCCTGACGCACCCTAACGACGCACTCTGACGAACCCTAACGACGCACCCTAACGACAGGACGCACCCTGACGCACCCTAACGACGCACCCTGACGCACCCTAACAACGCACCCTAACGACAGGACGCACCCTGACGCACCCTGACGCACCCTGACGCACCCTAACAACGCACCCTAACGACACAACGCACCCTGACGAACCCTGACGCACCCTGACGCACCCTAACGACGCACCCTGACGCACCCTAACGACGCACCCTGACGCACCCTAACAACGCACCCTGACGACACAACGCACCCTGACGAACCCTAACGACGCACCCTGACGCACCCTAACGACGAACCCTGACGCACCCTAACGACGCACCCTGACGAACCCTAACGACGCACCCTGACGCACCCTAACGACGCACCCTGACGAACCCTAACGACGCACCCTGACGCACCCTAACGACGCACCCTGACGCACCCTAACGACGCACCCTGACGCACCCTAACGACGCACCCTGACACACCCTAACAACGCACCCTGACGACACAACGCACCCTGACGAACCCTAACGACGCACCATGACGCACCCTAACGACGCACCCTGACGCACCCTAACGACGCACCCTGACGAACCCTAACGACGCACCCTAACGACAGGACGCACCCTGACGCACCCTAACGACGCACCCTGACGCACCCTAACAACGCACCCTAACGACAGGACGCACCCTGACGCACCCTAACGACGCACCCTGACACACCCTAACAACGCACCCTAACGACAGGACGCACCCTGACGCACCCTGACTCACCCTGACGCACCCTAACAACGCACCCTGACGACACAACGCACCCTGACGAACCCTAACGACGCACCCTGACGCACCCTAACGACGCACCCTGACGCACCCTAACGACGCACTCTGACGAACCCTAACGACGCACCCTAACGACAGGACGCACCCTGACGCACCCTAACGACGCACCCTGACGCACCCTAACAACGCACCCTAACGACAGGACGCACCCTGACGCACCCTGACGCACCCTGACGCACCCTAACAACGCACCCTAACGACACAACGCACCCTGACGCACCCTAACGACGCACCCTGACGCACCCTAACGACGCACCCTGACGCACCCTAACAACGCACCCTGACGACACAACGCACCCTGACGAACCCTAACGACGCACTCTGACGCACCCTAACGACGCACCCTGACGCACCCTAACGACGCACCCTGACACATCCCTAACAACGCACCCTGACGACACAACGCACCCTGACGAACCCTAACGACGCACCCTGACGCACCCTAACGACGCACCCTGACGCACCCTAACGACGCACTCGGACGAACCCTAACGACGCACCCTAACGACAGGACGCACCCTGACGCACTCTAACGACGCACCCTGACGCACCCTAACAACGCACCCTAACGACAGGACGCACCCTGACGCACCCTGACGCACCCTGACGCACCCTAACAACGCACCCTAACGACACAACGCACCCTGACGAACCCTAACGACGCACCCTGACGCACCCTAACGACGCACCCTGACGCACCCTAACGACGCACCCTGACGAACCCTAACGACGCACCCTGACGAACCCTAACGACGCACCCTAACGACGCACCCTGACGCACCCTAACGACGCACCCTGACGCACCCTAACGACGCACCCTGACGAACCCTAACGACGCACCCTGACGAACCCTAACGACGCACCCTGACGCACCCTAACAACGCACCCTGACGACACAACGCACCCTGACGAACCCTAACGACGCACCCTGACGCACCCTAACGACGCACCCTGACGCACCCTAACGACACACCCTGACGAACCCTAACGACGCACCCTGACGCACCCTAACGACGCACCCTATCGCACCCTAACGCACCCTAAAGACGCACCCTGACACACCCTAACGACGCACCCTGACGCACCCTAACAACGCACCCTGACGACACAACGCACCCTGACGAACCCTAACGACGCACCCTGACGCACCCTAACGACGCACCCTGACGCACCCTAACGACGCACCCTGACGCACCCTAACGACGCACCCTGACGCACCCTAACAACGCACCCTGACGACACAACGCACCCTGACGAACCCTAACGACGCACCATGACGCACCCTAACGACGCACCCTGACGAACCCTAACGACGCACCCTAACGACAGGACGCACCCTGACTCACCCTAACGACGCACCCTGACACACCCTAACAACGCACCCTAACGACAGGACGCACCCTGACGCACCCTAACGACGCACCCTGACGCACCCTAACAACGCACCCTGACGACACAACGCACCCTGACGAACCCTAACGACGCACCCTGACGCACCCTAACGACGCACTCTGACGAACCCTAACGACGAACCCTAACGACGCACCCTGACGCACCCTAACGACGCACCCTGACGCACCCTAACGACGCACCCTGACGAACCCTAACGACGCACCCTGACGCACCCTAACGACGCACCCTGACGAACCCTAACGACGCACCCTGACGCACCCTAACAACGCACCCTAACGACAGGACGCACCCTGACGCACCCTAACAACGCACCCTGACGACACAACGCACCTTGACGAACCCTAACGACGCACCCTGACGCACCCTAACGACGCACCTGACGAACCCTAACGACGCACCCTAACGACAGCACCCTGACGCACCCTAACGACGCACCCTGACGCACCCTAACAACGCACCCTGACGACACAACGCACCCTGCCGCACCCTAACGACGCACCCTGACGCACCATAACGACGCACCCTGACACACCTTAACGACGCACCCTGACGAACCCTAACAACGCACCCTGACGACACAACGCACCCTAACGACGCACCCTAACGACGCACCCTAACAACGCACCCTGACGACACAACGCACCCTGACGAACCCTAACGACGCACCCTAACGACGCAACCTATCGCACCCTAACGACGCACCCTAACGACGCACCCTATGCCACCCTAACGCACCCTAACGACGCTCCCTGACACACCCTAACGACGCACCCTGACGCACCCTAACAACGCACCCTGACGACACAACGCACCCTGACGCACCCTAACGACGCACCCTGACGCACCCTAACAACGCACCCTGACGACACAACGCACCCTGCCGCACCCTAACGACGCACCCTGACGCACCATAACGACGCACCCTGACACACCCTAACGACGCACCCTGACGAACCCTAACAACGCACCCTGACGACACAACGCACCCTAACGACGCACCCTAACGACGCACCCTAACAACGCACCCTGACGACACAACGCACCCTGACGAAACCTAACGACGCACCCTAACGACGCACCCTGACGCACCCTAACGACGCACCCTGACGCACCCTAACGACGCACCCTGACGAACCCTAACGACGCACCCTGACGAACCCTAACGACGCACCCTGACGCACCCTAACAACGCACCCTGACGACACAACGCACCCTGACGAACCCTAACGACGCACCCTGACGCACCCTAACGACGCACCCTGACGCACCCTAACGACACACCCTAACGACGCACCCTAACGACAGCACCCTAACGACGCACCCTGACGAACCCTAACAACGCACCCTGACGACACAACGAACCCTAACGACGCACCCTAACGACGCACCCTAACAACGCACCCTGACGACACAACGCACCCTGACGAACCCTAACGACGCACCCTGACGCACCCTAACGACGCACCCTGACGCACCCTAACGACGCACCCTGACGCACCCTAACGACGCACTCTGACGAACCCTAACGACGCACCCTAACGACACAACGCACCCTGACGCACCCTAACGACGCACCCTGACGCACCCTAACAACGCACCCTGACGACACAACGCACCCTGCCGCACCCTAACGACGCACCCTGACGCACCATAACGACGCACCCTGACACACCCTAACGACGCACCCTGACGAACCCTAACAACGCACCCTGACGACACAACGCACCCTAACGACGCACCCTAACGACGCACCCTAACAACGCACCCTGACGACACAACGCACCCTGACGAACCCTAACGACGCACCCTAACGACGCACCCTGACGAACCCTAACGACGCACCCTGACGCACCCTAACGACGCACCCTGACGCACCCTAACGACGCACCCTGACGCACCCTAACGACGCACCCTGACACACCCTAACAACGCACCCTGACGACACAACGCACCCTGACGAACCCTAACGACGCACCCTGACGCACCCTAACGACGCACCCTGACGCACCCTAACGACACACCCTGACGAACCCTAACGACGCACCCTAACGACAGGACGCACCCTGACGCACCCTAACGACGCACCCTGACGCACCCTAACAACGCACCCTAACGACAGGACGCACCCTGACGCACCCTAACGACGCACCCTGACACACCCTAACAACGCACCCTAACGACAGGACGCACCCTGACGCACCCTGACGCACCCTGACGCACCCTAACAACGCACCCTGACGACACAACGCACCCTGACGAACCCTAACGACGCACCCTGACGCACCCTAACGACGCACCCTGACGCACCCTAACGACGCACTCTGACGAACCCTAACGACGCACCCTAACGACAGGACGCACCCTGACGCACCCTAACGACGCACCCTGACGCACCCTAACAATGCACCCTAACGACAGGACGCACCCTGACGCACCCTGACGCACCCTGACGCACCCTAACAACGCACCCTAACGACACAACGCACCCTGACGCACCCTAACGACGCACCCTGACGCACCCTAACGACGCACCCTGACGCACCCTAACAACGCACCCTGACGACACAACGCACCCTGACGAACCCTAACGACGCACCCTGACGCACCCTAACGACGCACCCTGACGCACCCTAACGACGCACCCTGACGAACCCTAACGACGCACCCTGACGCACCTTAACGACGCACCCTGACGAACCCTAACGACGCACCCTGACGCACCCTAACAACGCACCCTAACGACAGGACGCACCCTGACGCACCCTAACGACGCACCCTGACGACACAACGCACCCTGACGAACCCTAACGACGCACCCTGACGCACCCTAACGACGCACTCTGACGAACCCTAACGACGCACCCTAACGACAGGACGCACCCTGACGCACCCTAACGACGCACCCTGACACACCCTAACAACGCACCCTGACGACACAACGCACCCTGCCGCACCCTAACGACGCACCCTGACGCACCATAACGACGCACCCTGACACACCCTAACGACGCACCCTGACGAACCCTAACAACGCACCCTGACGACACAACGCACCCTAACGACGCACCCTAACGACGCACCCTAACAACGCACCCTGACGACACAACGCACCCTGACGAACCCTAACGACGCACCCTAACGACGCACCCTATCGCACCCTAACGACGCACCCTGACGCACCCTAACGACGCACCCTGACGCACCCTAACGACGCACCCTGACGCACCCTAACGACGCACCCTGACGCACCCTACCAACGCACCCTGACGACACAACGCACCCTGACGCACCCTAACGACGCACCCTGACGCACCCTAACAACGCACCCTGACGCACCCTAACAACACACCCTGACGAACCCTAACGACGCACCCTAACGACAGGACGCACCCTGACGCACCCTAACGACGCACCCTGACGCACCCTAACAACGCACCCTAACAACAGGACGCACCCTGACGCACCCTAACGACGCACCCTGACGCACCCTAACAACGCACCCTAACGACAGGACGCACCCTGACGCACCCTAACGCGCACCCTGACGACACAACGCACCCTGACGAACCCTAACGACGCACCCTGACGCACCCTAACGACGCACCCTGACGCACCCTAACGACGCACTCTGACGAACCCTAACGACGCACCCTAACGACAGGACGCACCCTGACGCACCCTAACGACGCACCCTGACGCACCCTAACAATGCACCCTAACGACAGGACGCACCCTGACGCACCCTGACGCACCCTGACGCACCCTAACAACGCACCCTAACGACACAACGCACCCTGACGCACCCTAACGACGCACCCTGACGCACCCTAACGACGCACCCTGACGCACCCTAACAACGCACCCTGACGACACAACGCACCCTGACGAACCCTAACGACGCACCCTGACGCACCCTAACGACGCACCCTGACGCACCCTAACGACGCACCCTGACGAACCCTAACGACGCACCCTGACGCACCCTAACGACGCACCCTGACGAACCCTAACGACGCACCCTGACGCACCCTAACAACGCACCCTAACGACAGGACGCACCCTGACGCACCCTAACGACGCACCCTGACGACACAACGCACCCTGACGAACCCTAACGACGCACCCTGACGCACCCTAACGACGCACCCTGACGAACCCTAACGACGCACCCTAACGACAGGACGCAACCTGACGCACCCTAACGACGCACCCTGACGCACCCTAACAACGCACCCTGACGACACAACGCACCCTGCCGCACCCTAACGACGCACCCTGACGCACCATAACGACGCACCCTGACACACCCTAACGACGCACCCTGACGAACCCTAACAACGCACCCTGACGACACAACGCACCCTAACGACGCACCCTAACGACGCACCCTAACAACGCACCCTGACGACACAACGCACCCTGACGAACCCTAACGACGCACCCTAACGACGCAACCTATCGCACCCTAACGACGCACCCTAACGACGCACCCTATCGCACCCTAACGCACCCTAACGACGCTCCCTGACACACCCTAACGACGCACCCTGACGCACCCTAACAACGCACCCTGACGACACAACGCACCCTGACGCACCCTAACGACGCACCCTGACGCACCCTAACAACGCACCCTGACGGCACAACGCACCCTGCCGCACCCTAACGACGCACCCTGACGCACCATAACGACGCACCCTGACACACCCTAACGACGCACCCTGACGAACCCTAACACCGCACCCTGACGACACAACGCACCCTGACGACGCACCCTAACGCACCCTAACAACGCACCCTGACGAACCCTAACGACGCACCCTAACGACACACCCTGACGCACCCTAACGACGCACCCTGACGCACCCTAACGACGCACCCTGACGAACCCTAACGACGCACCCTGACGAACCCTAACGACGCACCCTGACGCACCCTAACAACGCACCCTGACGACACAACGCACCCTGACGAACCCTAACGACGCACCCTGACGCACCCTAACGACGCACCCTGACGCACCCTAACGACACACCCTGACGAACCCTAACGACGCACCCTAACGACAGGACGCACCCTGACGCACCCTAACGACGCACCCTGACGCACCCTAACAACGCACCCTAACGACAGGACGCACCCTGACGCACCCTAACGACGCACCCTGACACACCCTAACAACGCACCCTAACGACAGGACGCACCCTGACGCACCCTGACGCACCCTGACGCACCCTAACAACGCACCCTGACGACACAACGCACCCTGACGAACCCTAACGACGCACCCTGACGCACCCTAACGACGCACCCTGACGCACCCTAACGACGCACTCTGACGAACCCTAACGACGCACCCTAACGACAGGACGCACCCTGACGCACCCTAACGACGCACCCTGACGCACCCTAACAATGCACCCTAACGACAGGACGCACCCTGACGCACCCTGACGCACCCTGACGCACCCTAACAACGCACCCTAATGACACAACGCACCCTGACGCACCCTAACGACGCACCCTGACGCACCCTAACAACGCACCCTGACGACACAACGCACCCTGACGAACCCTAACGACGCACCCTGACGCACCCTAACGACGCACCCTGACGCACCCTAACGACGCACCCTGACGGACCCTAACGACGCACCCTGACGCACCCTAACGACGCACCCTGACGAACCCTAACGACGCACCCTGACGCACCCTAACAACGCACCCTAACGACAGGACGCACCCTGACGCACCCTAACGACGCACCCTGACGACACAACGCACCCTGACGCACCCTAACGACGCACCCTGACGCACCATAACGACGCACCCTGACGCACCCTAACGACGCACCCTGACGAACCCTAACAACGCACCCTGACGACACAACGCACCCTAACGACGAACCCTAACGACGCACCCTAACAACGCACCCTGACGACACAACGCACCCTGACGAACCCTAACGACGCACCCTAACGACGCAACCTATCGCACCCTAACGACGCACCCTAACGACGCACCCTATGCCACCCTAACGCACCCTAACGACGCTCCCTGACACACCCTAACGACGCACCCTGACGCACCCTAACAACGCACCCTGACGACACAACGCACCCTGACGCACCCTAACGACGCACCCTGACGCACCCTATCAACGCACCCTGACGACACAACGCACCCTGCCGCACCCTAACGACGCACCCTGACGCACCATAACGACGCACCCTGACACACCCTAACGACGCACCCTGACGAACCCTAACAACGCACCCTGACGACACAACGCACCCTAACGACGCACCCTAACGACGCACCCTAACAACGCACCCTGACGACACAACGCACCCTGACGAACCCTAACGACGCACCCTAACGACGCACCCTGACGCACCCTAACGACGCACCCTGACGCACCCTAACGACGCACCCTGACGAACCCTAACGACGCACCCTGACGAACCCTAACGACGCACCCTGACGCACCCTAACAACGCACCCTGACGACACAACGCACCCTGACGAACCCTAACGACGCACCCTGACGCACCCTAACGACGCACCCTGACGACACAACGCACCCTAACGACGCACCCTAACGACGCACCCTAACAACGCACCCTGACGACACAACGCACCCTGACGAACCCTAACGACGCACCCTAACGACGCAACCTATCGCACCCTAACGACGCACCCTAACGACGCACCCTATGCCACCCTAACGCACCCTAACGACGCTCCCTGACACACCCTAACGACGCACCCTGACGCACCCTAACAACGCACCCTGACGACACAACGCACCCTGACGCACCCTAACGACGCACCCTGACGCACCCTAACAACGCACCCTGACGACACAACGCACCCTGCCGCACCCTAACGACGCACCCTGACGCACCATAACGACGCACCCTGACACACCCTAACGACGCACCCTGACGAACCCTAACAACGCACCCTGACGACACAACGCACCCTAACGACGCACCCTAACGACGCACCCTAACAACGCACCCTGACGACACAACGCACCCTGACGAACCCTAACGACGCACCCTAACGACGCACCCTGACGCACCCTAACGACGCACCCTGACGCACCCTAACGACGCACCCTGACGAACCCTAACGACGCACCCTGACGAACCCTAACGACGCACCCTGACGCACCCTAACAACGCACCCTGACGACACAACGCACCCTGACGAACCCTAACGACGCACCCTGACGCACCCTAACGACGCACCCTGACGCACCCTAACGACACACCCTGACGAACCCTAACGACGCACCCTAACGACAGGACGCACCCTGACGCACCCTAACGACGCACCCTGACGCACCCTAACAACGCACCCTAACGACAGGACGCACCCTGACGCACCCTAACGACGCACCCTGACACACCCTAACAACGCACCCTAACGACAGGACGCACCCTGACGCACCCTGACGCACCCTGACGCACCCTAACAACGCACCCTGACGACACAACGCACCCTGACGAACCCTAACGACGCACCCTGACGCACCCTAACGACGCACCCTGACGCACCCTAACGACGCACTCTGACGAACCCTAACGACGCACCCTAACGACAGGACGCACCCTGACGCACCCTAACGACGCACCCTGACGCACCCTAACAATGCACCCTAACGACAGGACGCACCCTGACGCACCCTGACGCACCCTGACGCACCCTAACAACGCACCCTAACGACACAACGCACCCTGACGCACCCTAACGACGCACCCTGACGCACCCTAACGACGCACCCTGACGCACCCTAACAACGCACCCTGACGACACAACGCACCCTGACGAACCCTAACGACGCACCCTGACGCACCCTAACGACGCACCCTGACGCACCCTAACGACGCACCCTGACGCACCCTAACGACGCACCCTGACACACCCTAACAACGCACCCTGACGACACAACGCACCCTGACGAACCCTAACGACGCACCCTGACGCACCATAACGACGCACCCTGACGCACCCTAACGACGCACTCTGACGAACCCTAACGACGCACCCTAACGACAGGACGCACCCTGACGCACCCTAACGACGCACCCTGACGCACCCTAACAATGCACCCTAACGACAGGACGCACCCTGACGCACCCTGACGCACCCTGACGCACCCTAACAACGCACCCTAACGACACAACGCACCCTGACGCACCCTAACGACGCACCCTGACGCACCCTAACGACGCACCCTGACGCACCCTAACAACGCACCCTGACGACACAACGCACCCTGACGAACCCTAACGACGCACCCTGACGCACCCTAACGACGCACCCTGACGCACCCTAACGACGCACCCTGACGCACCCTAACGACGCACCCTGACACACCCTAACAACGCACACTGACGACACAACGCACCCTGACGCACCCTAACGACGCACCCTGACGCACCATAACGACGCACCCTGACACACCCTAACGACGCACCCTGACGAACCCTAACAACGCACCCTGACGACACAACGCACCCTAACGACGCACCCTAACGACGCACCCTAACAACGCACCCTGACGACACAACGCACCCTGACGAACCCTAACGACGACGCACCCTGACCCTAACGACGCACCCTGACGCACCCTAACGACGCACCCTGACGAACCCTAACGACGCACCCTGACGCACCCTAACAATGCACCCTAACGACAGGACGCACCCTGACGCACCCTGACGCACCCTAACAACGCACCCTAACGACACAACGCACCCTGACGCACCCTAACGACGCACCCTGACGCACCCTAACGACGCACCCTGACGCACCCTAACAACGCACCCTGACGACACAACGCACCCTGACGAACCCTAACGACGCACCCTGACGCACCCTAACGACGCACCCTGATGCACCCTAACGACGCACCCTGACGCACCCTAACGACGCACCCTGACACACCCTAACAACGCACACTGACGACACAACGCACCCTGACGAACCCTAACGACGCACCCTGACGCACCATAACGACGCACCCTGACACACCCTAACGACGCACCCTGACGAACCCTAACAACGCACCCTGACGACACAACGCACCCTAACGACGCACCCTAACGACGCACCCTAACAACGCACCCTGACGACACAACGCACCCTGACGAACCCTAACGACGCACCCTAACGACGCACCCTGACGCACCCTAACGACGCACCCTGACGCACCCTAACGACGCACCCTGACGAACCCTAACGACGCACCCTGACGAACCCTAACGACGCACCCTGACGCACCCTAACAACGCACCCTGACGACACAACGCACCCTGACGAACCCTAACGACGCACCCTGACGCACCCTAACGACGCACCCTGACGACACAACGCACCCTAACGACGCACCCTAACGACGCACCCTAACAACGCACCCTGACGACACAACGCACCCTGACGAACCCTAACGACGCACCCTAACGACGCAACCTATCGCACCCTAACGACGCACCCTAACGACGCACCCTATGCCACCCTAACGCACCCTAACGACGCTCCCTGACACACCCTAACGACGCACCCTGACGCACCCTAACAACGCACCCTGACGACACAACGCACCCTGACGCACCCTAACGACGCACCCTGACACACCCTAACAACGCACCCTAACGACACAACGCACCCTGACGCACCCTAACGACGCACCCTGACGCACCCTAACGACGCACCCTGACGCACCCTAACGACGCACCCTGACGAACCCTAACAACGCACCCTGACGAACCCTAACGACGCACCCTAACGACGCACCCTAACGACGCACCCTGACGCACCCTAACGACGCACCCTGACGCACCCTAACGACGCACCCTGACGCACCCTAACGACGCACCCTGACGAACCCTAACGACGCACCCTGACACACCCTAACGACGCACCCTGACGCACCCTAACAACGCACCCTGACGACACAACGCACCCTGACGAACCCTAACGACGCACCCTGACGCACCCTAACGACGCACCCTGACGCACCCTAACGACACACCCTGACCAACCCTAACGACGCACCCTAACGACAGGACGCACCCTGACGCACCCTAACGACGCACCCTGACGCACCCTAACGACGCACCCTAACGACAGGACGCACCCTGACGCACCCTAACGACGCACCCTGACACACCCTAACAACGCACCCTAACGACAGGACGCACCCTGACGCACCCTGACGCACCCTGACGCACCCTAACAACGCACCCTGACGACACAACGCACCCTGACGAACCCTAACGACGCATCCTGACGCACCCTAACGACGCACCCTGACGCACCCTAACGACGCACTCTGACGAACCCTAACGACGCACCCTAACGACAGGACGCACCCTGACGCACCCTAACGACGCACCCTGACGCACCCTAACAACGCACCCTAACGACAGGACGCACCCTGACGCACCCTGACGCACCCTAACGCACCCTAACGACACAACGCACCCTGACGCACCCTAACGACGCACCCTGACGCACCCTAACGACGCACCCTGACGCACCCTAACAACGCACCCTGACGACACAACGCACCCTGACGAACCCTAACGACGCACCCTGACGCACCCTAACGACGCACCCTGACGCACCCTAACGACGCACCCTGACGAACCCTAACGACGCACCCTGACGCACCCTAACGACGCACCCTGACGAACCCTAACGACGCACCCTGACGCACCCTAACAACGCACCCTAATGACAGGACGCACCCTGACGCACCCTAACGACGCACCCTGACGACACAACGCACCCTAACGAACCCTAACGACGCACCCTGACGCACCCTAACGACGCACTCTGACGAACCCTAACGACGCACCCTAACGACAGGACGCACCCTGACGCACCCTAACGACGCACCCTGACGCACCCTAACAACGCACCCTGACGACACAACGCACCCTGCCGCACCCTAACGACGCACCCTGACGCACCATAACGACGCACCCTGACACACCCTAACGACGCACCCTGACGAACCCTAACAACGCACCCTGACGACACAACGCACCCTAACGACGCACCCTAACGACGCACCCTAACAACGCACCCTGACGACACAACGCACCCTGACGAACCCTAACGACGCACCCTAACGACGCAAGCTATCGCACCCTAACGACGCACCCTAACGACGCACCCTATGCCACCCTAACGCACCCTAACGACGCTCCCTGACACACCCTAACGACGCACCCTGACGCACCCTAACAACGCACCCTGACGACACAACGCACCCTGACGCACCCTAACGACGCACCCTGACGCACCCTAACAACGCACCCTGACGACACAACGCACCCTGCCGCACCCTAACGACGCACCCTGACGCACCATAACGACGCACCCTGACGCACCCTAACGACGCACCCTGACGAACCCTAACAACGCACCCTGACGACACAACGCACCCTAACGACGCACCCTAACGACGCACCCTAACAACGCACCCTGACGACACAACGCACCCTGACGAACCCTAACGACGCACCCTAACGACGCACCCTGACGCACCCTAACGACGCACCCTGACGCACCCTAACGACGCACCCTGACGAACCCTAACGACGCACCCTGACGAACCCTAACGACGCACCCTGACGCACCCTAACAACGCACCCTGACGACACAACGCACCCTGACGAACCCTAACGACGCACCCTGACGCACCCTAACGACGCACCCTGACGCACCCTAACGACACACCCTGACGAACCCTAACGACGCACCCTGACGCACCCTAACGACGCACCCTATCGCACCCTAACGCACCCTAACGACGCACCCTGACACACCCTAACGACGCACCCTGACGCACCCTAACAACGCACCCTGACGACACAGCGCACCCTGACGAACCCTAACGACGCACCCTGACGCACCCTAACGACGCACCCTGACGCACCCTAACGACGCACCCTGACGCACCCTAACGACGCACCCTGACACACCCTAACAACGCACCCTGACGACACAACGCACCCTGACGAACCCTAACGACGCACCATGACGCACCCTAACGACGCACCCTGACGCACCCTAACGACGCACCCTGACGAACCCTAACGACGCACCCTAACGACAGGACGCACCCTGACGCACCCTAACGACGCACCCTGACGCACCCTAACAACGCACCCTAACGACAGGACTTACCCTGACGCACAATAACGACGCACCCTGATACACCCTAACAACGCACCCTAACGACAGGACGCACCCTGACGCACCCTGACGCACCCTGACGCACCCTAACAACGCACCCTGACGACACAACGCACCCTGACGCACCCTAACGACGCACCCTGACGCACCCTAACGACGCACTCTGACGAACCCTAACGACGCACCCTAACGACAGGACGCACCCTGACGCACCCTAACGACGCACCCTGACGCACCATAACAACGCACCCTAACGACAGGACGCACCCTGACGCACCCTGACGCACCCTGACGCACCCTAACAACGCACCCTAACGACACAACGCACCCTGACGCACCCTAACGACGCACCCTGACGCACCCTAACGACGCACCCTGACGCACCCTAACAACGCACCCTGACGACACAACGCACCCTGACGAACCCTAACGACGCACCCTGACGCACCCTAACGACGCACCCTGACGCACCCTAACGACGCACCCTGACGAACCCTAACGACGCACCCTGACGCACCCTAACGACGCACCCTGACGAACCCTAACGACGCACCCTGACGCACCCTAACGACGCACCCTGACGCACCCTAACGACGCACCCTGACACACCCTAACAACGCACCCTGACGACACAACGCACCCTGACGAACCCTAACGACGCACCATGACGCACCCTAACGACGCACCCTGACGCACCCTAACGACGCACCCTGACGCACCCTAACAACGCACCCTAACGACAGGACGCACCCTGACGCACCCTAACGACGCACCCTGACACACCCTAACAACGCACCCTAACGACAGGACGCACCCTGACGCACCCTGACGCACCCTGACGCACCCTAACAACGCACCCTGACGACACAACGCACCCTGACGAACCCTAACGACGCACCCTGACGCACCCTAACGACGCACCCTGACGCACCCTAACGATGCACTCTGACGAACCCTAACGACGCACCCTAACGACAGGACGCACCCTGACGCACCCTAACGACGCACCCTGACGCACCCTAACAACGCACCCTAACGACAGGACGCACCCTGACGCACCCTGACGCACCCTGACGCACCCTAACAACGCACCCTAACGACACAACGCACCCTGACGCACCCTAACGACGCACCCTGACGCACCCTAACGACGCACCCTGACGCACCCTAACAACGCACCCTGACGACACAACGCACCCTGACGAACCCTAACGACGCACCAAGACGCACCCTAACGACGCACCCTGACGCACCCTAACGACGCACCCTGACGAACCCTAACGACGCACCCTGACGCACCCTAACGACGCACCCTGACGAACCCTAACGACGCACCCTGACGCACCCTAACAACGCACCCTAACGACAGGACGCACCCTGACGCACCCTAACGACGCACCCTGACGACACAACGCACCCTGACGAACCCTAACGACGCACCCTGACGCACCCTAACGACGCACTCTGACGAACCCTAACGACGCACCCTAACGACAGGACGCACCCTGACGCACCCTAACGACGCACCCTGACGCACCCTAACAACGCACCCTGACGACACAACGCACCCTGCCGCACCCTAACGACGCACCCTGACGCACCATAACGACGCACCCTGACACACCCTAACGACGCACCCTGACGAACCCTAACAACGCACCCTGACGACACAACGCACCCTAACGACGCACCCTAACGACGCACCCTAACAACGCACCCTGACGACACAACGCACCCTGACGAACCCTAACGACGCACCCTAACGACGCAACCTATCGCACCCTAACGACGCACCCTAACGACGCACCCTATCGCACCCTAACGCACCCTAACGACGCTCCCTGACACACCCTAACGACGCACCCTGACGCACCCTAACAACGCACCCTGACGACACAACGCACCCTGACGCACCCTAACGACGCACCCTGACGCACCCTAACAACGCACCCTGACGACACAACGCACCCTGCCGCACCCTAACGACGCACCCTGACGCACCATAACGACGCACCCTGACACACCCTAACGACGCACCCTGACGAACCCTAACAACGCACCCTGACGACACAACGCACCCTAACGACGCACCCTAACGACGCACCCTAACAACGCACCCTGACGACACAACGCACCCTGACGAACCCTAACGACGCACCCCAACGACGCACCCTGACGCACCCTAACGACGCACCCTGACGAACCCTAACGACGCACCCTGACGAACCCTAACGACGCACCCTGACGCACCCTAACGACGCACCCTAACGCACCCTAACAACGCACCCTGACGACACAACGCACCCTGCCGCACCCTAACGACGCACCCTGACGCACCCTAACGACGCACCCTGACGCACCCTAACGACACACCCTGACGAACCCTAACGACGCACCCTGACGCACCCTAACGACGCACCCTATCGCACCCTAACGCACCCTAAAGACGCACCCTGACACACCCTAACGACGCACCCTGACGCACCCTAACAACGCACCCTGACGACACAACGCACCCTGACGAACCCTAACGACGCACCCTGACGCACCCTAACGACGCACCCTGACGCACCCTAACGACGCACCCTGACGCTAACAACGCACCCTAACGACGCACCTAACGACGCACCCTAACAACGCACCCTGACGACACAACGCACCCTGACGAACCCTAACGACGCACCCTAACGACGCAACCTATCGCACCCTAACGACGCACCCTAACGACGCACCCTATCGCACCCTAACGCACCCTAACGACGCTCCCTGACACACCCTAACGACGCACCCTGACGCACCCTAACAACGCACCCTGACGACACAACGCACCCTGACGCACCCTAACGACGCACCCTGACGCACCCTAACAACGCACCCTGACGACACAACGCACCCTGCCGCACCCTAACGACGCACCCTGACGCACCATAACGACGCACCCTGACACACCCTAACGACGCACCCTGACGAACCCTAACAACGCACCCTGACGACACAACGCACCCTAACGACGCACCCTAACGACGCACCCTAACAACGCACCCTGACGACACAACGCACCCTGACGAACCCTAACGACGCACCCCAACGACGCACCCTGACGCACCCTAACGACGCACCCTGACGCACCCTAACGACGCACCCTGACGAACCCTAACGACGCACCCTGACGCACCCTAACGACGCACCCTAACGCACCCTAACAACGCACCCTGACGACACAACGCACCCTGACGAACCCTAACGACGCACCCTGACGCACCCTAACGACGCACCCTGACGCACCCTAACGACACACCCTGACGAACCCTAACGACGCACCCTGACGCACCCTAACGACGCACCCTATCGCACCCTAACGCACCCTAAAGACGCACCCTGACACACCCTAACGACGCACCCTGACGCACCCTAACAACGCACCCTGACGACACAACGCACCCTGACGAACCCTAACGACGCACCCTGACGCACCCTAACGACGCACCCTGACGCACCCTAACGACGCACCCTGACGCACCCTAACGACGCACCCTGACACACCCTAACAACGCACCCTGACGACACAACGCACCCTGACGAACCCTAACGACGCACCCTGACGCAACCTAACGACGCACCCTGACGCACCCTAACGACGCACCCTAACGACGGACGCACCCTGACGCACCCTAACGACGCACCCTGACGCACCCTAACAACGCACCCTAACGACAGGACGCACCCTGACGCACCCTAACGACGCACCCTGACACACCCTAACAACGCACCCTAACGACAGGACGCACCCTGACGCACCCTGACGCACCCTGACGCACCCTGACGACGCACCCCGACGAACCCTAACGACGCACCCTGACGCACCCTAACGACGCACCCTGACGCACCCTAACGACGCACTCTGACGAACCCTAACGACGCACCCTAACGACAGGACGCACCCTGACGCACCCTAACGACGCACCCTGACACACCCTAACAACGCACCCTAACGACAGGACGCACCCTGACGCACCCTGACGCACCCTGACGCACCCTAACAACGCACCCTGACGACACAACGCACCCTGACGAACCCTAACGACGCACCCTGACGCACCCTAACGACGCACCCTGACGCACCCTAACGACGCACCCTGACGAACCCTAACGACGCACCCTGACGCACCCTAACGACGCACCCTGACGAACCCTAACGACGCACCCTGACGCACCCTAACGACGCACCCTGACGCACCCTAACGACGCACCCTGACGCACCCTAACGACGCACCCTGACGCACCCTAACAACGCACCCTGACGACACAACGCACCCTGACGAACCCTAACGACGCACCATGACGCACCCTAACGACGCACCCTGACGCACCCTAACGACGCACCCTGACGAACCCTAACGACGCACCCTAACGACAGGACGCACCCTGACGCACCCTAACGACGCACCCTGACGCACCCTAACAACGCACCCTAACGACAGGACGCATCCTGACGCACCCTAACGACGCACCCTGACGCACCCTAACAACGCACCCTAACGACAGGACGCACCCTGACGCACCCTGACGCACCCTGACGCACCCTAACAACGCACCCTGACGACACAACGCACCCTGACGAACCCTAACGACGCACCCTGACGCACCCTAACGACGCACCCTGACGCACCCTAACGATGCACTCTGACGAACCCTAACGACGCACCCTAACGACAGGACGCACCCTGACGCACCCTAACGACGCACCCTGACGCACCCTAACAACGCACCCTAACGACAGGACGCACCCTGACGCACCCTGACGCACCCTGACGCACCCTAACAACGCACCCTAACGACACAACGCACCCTGACGCACCCTAACGACGCACCCTGACGCACCCTAACGACGCACCCTGACGCACCCTAACAACGCACCCTGACGACACAACGCACCCTGACGAACCCTAACGACGCACCCTGACGCACCCTAACGACGCACCCTGACGCACCCTAACGACGCACCCTGACGAACCCTAACGACGCACCCTGACGCACCCTAACGACGCACCCTGACGAACCCTAACGACGCACCCTAACGACAGGACGCACCCTGACGCACCCTAACGACGCACCCTGACGACACAACGCACCCTGACGAACCCTAACGACGCACCCTGACGCACCCTAACGACGCACTCTGACGAACCCTAACGACGCACCCTAACGACAGGACGCACCCTGACGCACCCTAACGACGCACCCTGACGCACCCTAACAACGCACCCTGACGACACAACGCACCCTGCCGCACCCTAACGACGCACCCTGACGCACCATAACGATGCACCCTGACACACCCTAACGACGCACCCTGACGAACCCTAACAACGCACCCTGACGACACAACGCACCCTAACGACGCACCCTAACGACGCACCCTAACAACGCACCCTGACGACACAACGCACCCTGACGAACCCTAACGACGCACCCTAACGACGCAACCTATCGCACCCTAACGACGCACCCTAACGACGCACCCTATCGCACCCTAACGCACCCTAACGACGCTCCCTGACACACCCTAACGACGCACCCTGACGCACCCTAACAACGCACCCTGACGACACAACGCACCCTGACGCACCCTAACGACGCACCCTGACGCACCCTAACAACGCACCCTGACGACACAACGCACCCTGCCGCACCCTAACGACGCACCCTGACGCACCATAACGACGCACCCTGACACACCCTAACGACGCACCCTGACGAACCCTAACAACGCACCCTGACGACACAACGCACCCTAACGACGCACCCTAACGACGCACCCTAACAACGCACCCTGACGACACAACGCACCCTGACGAACCCTAACGACGCACCCCAACGACGCACCCTGACGCACCCTAACGACGCACCCTGACGCACCCTAACGACGCACCCTGACGAACCCTAACGACGCACCCTGACGAACCCTAACGACGCACCCTAACGCACCCTAACAACGCACCCTGACGACACAACGCACCCTGACGAACCCTAACGACGCACCCTGACGCACCCTAACGACGCACCCTGACGCACCCTAACGACACACCCTGACGAACCCTAACGACGCACCCTGACGCACCCTAACGACGCACCCTACCGCACCCTAACGCACCCTAAAGACGCACCCTGACGCACCCTAACAACGCACCCTGACGACACAACGCACCCTGACGAACCCTAACGACGCACCCTGACGCACCCTAACGACGCACCCTGACGCACCCTAACGACGCACCCTGACGCACCCTAACGACGCACCCTGACACACCCTAACAACGCACCCTGACGACACAACGCACCCTGACGCACCCTAACGACGCACCCTGACGCACCCTAACGACACACCCTGACGAACCCTAACGACGCACCCTGACGCACCCTAACGACGCACCCTATCGCAACCTATCGCACCCTAACGACGCACCCTAACGACGCACCCTATCGCACCCTAACGACGCTCCCTGACACACCCTAACGACGCACCCTGACGCACCCTAACAACGCACCCTGACGACACAACGCACCCTGACGCACCCTAACGACGCACCCTGACGCACCCTAACAACGCACCCTGACGACACAACGCACCCTGCCGCACCCTAACGACGCACCCTGACGCACCATAACGACGCACCCTGACACACCCTAACGACGCACCCTGACGAACCCTAACAACGCACCCTGACGACACAACGCACCCTAACGACGCACCCTAACGACGCACCCTAACAACGCACCCTGACGACACAACGCACCCTGACGAACCCTAACGACGCACCCCAACGACGCACCCTGACGCACCCTAACGACGCACCCTGACGCACCCTAACGACGCACCCTGACGAACCCTAACGACGCACCCTGACGCACCCTAACGACGCACCCTAACGCACCCTAACAACGCACCCTGACGACACAACGCACCCTGACGAACCCTAACGACGCACCCTGACGCACCCTAACGACGCACCCTGACGCACCCTAACGACACACCCTGACGAACCCTAACGACGCACCCTGACGCACCCTAACGACGCACCCTATCGCACCCTAACGCACCCTAAAGACGCACCCTGACGCACCCTAACAACGCACCCTGACGACACAACGCACCCTGACGAACCCTAACGACGCACCCTGACGCACCCTAACGACGCACCCTGACGCACCCTAACGACGCACCCTGACGCACCCTAACGACGCACCCTGACACACCCTAACAACGCACCCTGACGACACAACGCACCCTGACGCACCCTAACGACGCACCCTGACGCACCCTAACGACACACCCTGACGAACCCTAACGACGCACCCTGACGCACCCTAACGACGCACCCTATCGCACCCTAACGCACCCTAAAGACGCACCCTGACGCACCCTAACAACGCACCCTGACGACACAACGCACCCTGACGAACCCTAACGACGCACCCTGACGCACCCTAACGACGCACCCTGACGCACCCTAACGACGCACCCTAACGCACCCTAACGACGCACCCTGACGCACCCTAACAACGCACCCTGACGACACAACGCACCCTGACGAACCCTAACGACGCACCATGACGCACCCTAACGACGCACCCTGACGCACCCTAACGACGCACCCTGACGAACCCTAACGACGCACCCTAACGACAGG
This sequence comes from Salvelinus alpinus, assembly GCF_045679555.1. NCBI lineage: Eukaryota > Metazoa > Chordata > Actinopteri > Salmoniformes > Salmonidae > Salvelinus > Salvelinus alpinus. The sequence continues at coordinate 55,654 of NW_027256005.1, read as the reverse complement.
ACGCACCCTGACGCACCCTAACGACGCACCCTGACGCACCCTAACAACGCACCCTAACGACAGGACGCACCCTGACGCACCCTAACGACGCACCCTGACACACCCTAACGACGCACCCTGACGCACCCTAACGACGCACTCGGACGAACCCTAACGACGCACCCTAACGACAGGACGCACCCTGACGCACTCTAACGACGCACCCTGACGCACCCTAACAACGCTCCCTAACGACAGGACGCACCCTGACGCACCCTGACGCACCCTGACGCACCCTAACAACGCACCCTAACGACACAACGCACCCTGACGCACCCTAACGACGCACCCTGACGCACCCTAAGGACGCACCCTGACGCACCCTAACGACGCACCCTGACGCACCCTAACGACGCACCCTGACGAACCCTAACGACGCACCCTAACGACGCACCCTAACGACGCACCCTAACGACGCACCCTGACGAACCCTAACGACGCACCCTGACGAACCCTAACGACGCACCCTGACGCACCCTAACAACGCACCCTGACGACACAACGCACCCTGATGAACCCTAACGACGCACCCTGACGCACCCTAACGACGCACCCTGACGCACCCTAACGACACACCCTGACGCACCCTAACGACGCACCCTGACGCACCCTAACGACGCACCCTATCGCACCCTAACGCACCCTAAAGACGCACCCTGACACACCCTAACGACGCACCCTGACGCACCCTAACAACGCACCCTGACGCACCCTAACAACGCACCCTGACGAACCCTAACGACGCACCCTGACGCACCCTAACGACGCACCCTGACGCACCCTAACGACGCACCCTGACGCACCCTAACGACGCACCCTGACGAACCCTAACGACGCACCCTAACGACAGGACGCACCCTGACGCACCCTAACGACGCCCCCTGACGCACCCTAACGACGCACCCTAACGACAGGACGCACCCTGACGCACCCTAACGACGCACCCTGACACACCCTAACAACGCACCCTAACGACAGGACGCACCCTGACGCACCCTGACGCACCCTGACGCACCCTAACAACGCACCCTGACGACACAACGCACCCTGACGAACCCTAACGACGCACCCTGACGCACCCTAACGACGCACCCTGACGCACCCTAACGACGCACTCTGACGAACCCTAACGACGCACCCTAACGACAGGACGCACCCTGACGCACCCTAACGACGCACCCTGACGCACCCTAACAACGCACCCTAACGACAGGACGCACCCTGACGCACCCTGACGCACCCTGACGCACCCTAACAACGCACCCTAACGACACAACGCACCCTGACGCACCCTAACGACGCACCCTGACGCACCCTAACGACGCACCCTGACGCACCCTAACAACGCACCCTGACGACACAACGCACCCTGACGAACCCTAACGACGCACCCTGACGCACCCTAACGACGCACCCTGACGCACCCTAACGACGCACCCTGACGAACCCTAACGACGCACCCTGACGCACCCTAACGACGCACCCTGACGAACCCTAACGACGCACCCTGACGCACCCTAACAACGCACCCTAACGACAGGACGCACCCTGACGCACCCTAACGACGCACCCTGACGACACAACGCACCCTGACGAACCCTAACGACGCACCCTGACGCACCCTAACGACGCACTCTGACGAACCCTAACGACGCACCCTAACGACAGGACGCACCCTGACGCACCCTAACGACGCACCCTGACGCACCCTAACAACGCACCCTGACGACACAACGCACCCTGCCGCACCCTAACGACGCACCCTGACGCACCATAACGACGCACCCTGACACACCCTAACGACGCACCCTGACGAACCCTAACAACGCACCCTGACGACACAACGCACCCTAACGACGCACCCTAACGACGCACCCTAACAACGCACCCTGACGACACAACGCACCCTGACGAACCCTAACGACGCACCCTAACGACGCACCCTATCGCACCCTAACGCACCCTAACGACGCTCCCTGACACACCCTAACGACGCACCCTGACGCACCCTAACAACGCACCCTGACGACACAACGCACCCTGACGCACCCTAACGACGCACCCTGACGCACCCTAACAACGCACCCTGAAGACACAACGCACCCTGCCGCACCCTAACGACGCACCCTGACGCACCATAACGATGCACCCTGACACACCCTAACGACGCACCCTGACGAACCCTAACAACGCACCCTGACGACACAACGCACCCTAACGACGCACCCTAACGACGCACCCTAACAACGCACCCTGACGACACAACGCACCCTGACGAACCCTAACGACGCACCCTAACGACGCACCCTGACGCACCCTAACGACGCACCCTGACGCACCCTAACGACGCACCCTGACGAACCCTAACGACGCACCCTGACGAACCCTAACGACGCACCCTGACGCACCCTAACAACGCACCCTGACGACACAACGCACCCTGACGAACCCTAACGACGCACCCTGACGCACCCTAACGACGCACCCTGACGCACCCTAACGACACACCCTGACGAACCCTAACGACGCACCCTGACGCACCCTAACGACGCACCCTATCGCACCCTAACGCACCCTAAAGACGCACCCTGACACACCCTAACGACGCACCCTGACGCACCCTAACAACGCACCCTGACGACACAACGCACCCTGACGCACCCTAACGACGCACCCTGACGCACCCTAACGACGCACCCTGACGAACCCTAACGACGCACCCTGACGCACCCTAACGACGCACCCTGACGCACCCTAACGACGCACACTGACGCACCCTAACGACGCACCATGACGCACCCTAACGACGCACCCTGACGCACCCTAACGACGCACCCTGACGAACCCTAACGACGCACCCTAACGACAGGACGCACCCTGACGCACCCTAACGACGCACCCTGACGCACCCTAACAACGCACCCTAACGACAGGACGCACCCTGACGCACCCTAACGACGCACCCTGACACACCCTAACAACGCACCCTAACGACAGGACGCACCCTGACGCACCCTATCGCACCCTAACGCACCCTAAAGACGCACCCTGACACACCCTAACGACGCACCCTGACGCACCCTAACAACGCACCCTGACGACACAACGCACCCTGATGAACCCTAACGACGCACCCTGACGCACCCTAACGACGCACCCTGACGCACCCTAACGACGCACCCTGACGCACCCTAACGACGCACCCTGACACACCCTAACGACGCACCATGACGCACCCTAACGACGCACCCTGACGCACCCTAACGACGCACCCTGACGAACCCTAACGACGCACCCTAACGACGCACCCTGACGCACCCTAACGACGCACCCTGACGCACCCTAACGACGCACCCTAACGGACACGAACGCACCCTGACGCACCCTAACGACGCACCCTGACACACCCTAACAACGCACCCTAACGACAGGACGCACCCTGACGCACCCTGACGCACCCTGACGCACCCTAACAACGCACCCTGACGACACAACGCACCCTGACGAACCCTAACGACGCACCCTGACGCACCCTAACGACGCACCCTGACGCACCCTAACGACGCACTCTGACGAACCCTAACGACGCACCCTAACGACAGGACGCACCCTGACGCACCCTAACGACGCACCCTGACGCACCCTAACAACGCACCCTAACGACAGGACGCACCCTGACGCACCCTGACGCACCCTGACGCACCCTAACAACGCACCCTAACGACACAACGCACCCTGACGCACCCTAACGACGCACCCTGACGCACCCTAACGACGCACCCTGACGCACCCTAACGACGCACCCTGACGACACAACGCACCCTGACGACGCACCCTGACGCACCCTAACGACGCAACCTGACGCACCCTAACGACGCACCCTGACGAACCCTAACGACGCACCCTGACGCACCCTAACGACGCACCCTGACGGACCCTAACGACGCACCCTGACGAACCCTAACGACGCACCCTGACGCACCCTAACGACGCACCCTGACGCACCCTAACAACGCACCCTGACGACACAACGCACCCTGACGAACCCTAACGACGCACCATGACGCACCCTAACGACGCACCCTGACGCACCCTAACGACGCACCCTGACGAACCCTAACGACGCACCCTAACGACAGGACGCACCCTGACGCACCCTAACAACGCACCCTAACGACAGGACGCACCCTGACGCACCCTAACGACGCACCCTGACACACCCTAACAACGCACCCTAACGACAGGACGCACCCTGACGCACCCTGACGCACCCTGACGCACCCTAACGGCGCACCCTAATGACGCACCCTAACAACGCACCCTGACGACACAACGCACCCTGACGAACCCTAACGACGCACCCTAACGACGCAACCTATCGCACCCTAACGACGCACCCTAACGACGCACCCTATCGCACCCTAACCCTAACGACGCACCCTGACACACCCTAACGACGCACCCTGACGCACCCTAACAACGCACCCTGACGACACAACGCACCCTGACGAACCCTAACGACGCACCCTGACGCACCCTAACGACGAACCCTGACGCACCCTAACGACGCACCCTGACACACCCTAACACGCACCCTAACGACACAACGCACCCTGACGCACCCTAACGACGCACCCTGACGCACCCTAACGACGCACCCTGACGCACCCTAACGACGCACCCTGACGAACCCTAACGACACACCCTAACGACAGGACGCACCCTGACGCACCCTAACGACGCACCCTGACGCACCCTAACAACTTACCCTAACGACAGGACGCACCCTAACGACGCACCCTAACGACGCACCCTGACACACCCTAACAACGCACCCTGACGACACAACGCACCCTGACGAAACCTAACGACGCACCCTGACGCACCCTAACGACGCACCCTGACGACACAACGCACCCTAACGGCGCACCCTAATGACGCACCCTAACAACGCACCCTGACGACACAACGCACCCTGACGAACCCTAACGACGCACCCTAACGACGCAACCTATCGCACCCTAACGACGCACCCTAACGACGCACCCTATCGCACCCTAACGCACCCTAACGACGCACCCTGACACACCCTAACGACGCACCCTGACGCACCCTAACAACGCACCCTGACGACACAACGCATCCTGACGAAGCCTAACGACGCACCCTGACGCACCCTAACGACGCACCCTAACGACGCACCCTGACACACCCTAACAACGCACCCTGACGACACAACGCACCCTGACGAACCCTAACGACGCACCCTGACGCACCCTAACGACGCACCCTGACGCACCCTAACGACGCACCCTGACGAACCCTAACGACACACCCTAACGACAGGACGCACCCTGACGCACCCTAACGACGCACCCTGACGCACCCTAACAACTTACCCTAACGACGCACTCGGACGAACGACGCACCCTAACGACAGGACGCACCCTGACGCACTCTAACGACGCACCCTGACGCACCCTAACAACGCACCCTAACGACACAACGCACCCTGACGCACCCTAACGACGCACCCTGACGCACCCTAACGACGCACCCTGACGCACCCTAACGACGCACCCTGACGAACCCTAACGACGCACCCTGACGAACCCTAACGACGCACCCTGACGCACCCTAACAACGCACCCTGACGACACAACGCACCCTGACGAACCCTAACGACGCACCCTGACGCACCCTAACGACGCACCCTGACGCACCCTAACGACGCACCCTGACGAACCCTAACGACGCACCCTGACGCACCCTAACGACGCACCCTATCGCACCCTAACGCACCCTAACGACGCACCCTGACACACCCTAACGACGCACCCTGACGCACCCTAACAACGCACCCTGACGACACAACGCACCCTGACGAACCCTAACGACGCACCCTGACGCACCCTAACAACGCACCCTGACGCACCCTAACGACGCACCCTGACGCACCCTAACGACGCACCCTGACACACCCTAACAACGCAACCTGACGACACAACTCACCCTGACGAACCCTAACGACGCACCCTGACGCACCCTAACGACGCACCCTGACGCACCCTAACGACGCACCCTGACGAACCCTAACGACGCACCCTAACGACAGGACGCACCCTGACGCACCCTAACGACGCACCCTGACACACCCTAACAACGCACCCTGACGACACAACGCACCCTGACGAACCCTAACGACGCACCCTGACGAACCCTAACGACGCACCCTGACGAACCCTAACGACGCACCCTGACGCACCCTAACAACGCACCCTAACGACAGGACGCACCCTGACGCACCCTGACGCACCCTGACGCACCCTGACGCACCCTGACGCACCCTAACAACGCACCCTATCGCACCCTAACGCACCCTAAAGACGCACCCTGACACACCCTAACGACGCACCCTGACGCACCCTAACAACGCACCCTGACGACACAACGCACCCTGACGAACCCTAACGACGCACCCTGACGCACCCTAACGACGCACCCTGACGCACCCTAACGACGCACCCTGACGCACCCTAACGACGCACCCTGACACACCCTAACAACGCACCCTGACGACACAACTCACCCTGACGAACCCTAACGACGCACCCTGACGCACCCTAACGACGCACCCTGACGCACCCTAACGACGCACCCTGACGAACCCTAACGACGCACCCTAACGACAGGACGCACCCTGACGCACCCTAACGACGCACCCTGACGCGCCCTAACAACGCACCCTAACGACAGGACGCACCCTGACGCACCCTAACGACGCACCCTGACGCACCCTAACAACGCACCCTGACGACAGGACGCACCCTGACGCACCCTAACGACGCACCCTGACGCACCCTAACGACGCACCCTGACGCACCCTAACGACGCACTCTGACGAACCCTAACAACGCACCCTAACGACAGGACGCACCCTGACGCACCCTAACGACGCACCCTGACGCACCCTAACAACGCACCCTAACGACAGGACGCACCCTGACGCACCCTGACGCACCCTGACGCACCCTGACGCACCCTGACGCACCCTAACAACGCACCCTATCGCACCCTAACGCACCCTAAAGACGCACCCTGACACACCCTAACGACGCACCCTGACGCACCCTAACAACGCACCCTGACGACACAACGCACCCTGACGAACCCTAACGACGCACCCTGACGCACCCTAACGACGCACCCTGACGCACCCTAACGACGCACCCTGATGCACCCTAACGACGCACCCTGACGCACCCTAACAACGCACCCTGACGACACAACGCACCCTGACGAACCCTAACGACGCACCATGACGCACCCTAACGACGCACCCTGACGCACCCTAACGACGCACCCTGACGACGCACCCTAACGACAGGACGCACCCTGACGCACCCTAACGACGCACCCTGACGCACCCTAACAACGCACCCTAACGACAGGACGCACCCTGACGCACCCTAACGACGCACCCTGACACACCCTAACAACGCACCCTGACGACACAACTCACCCTGACGAACCCTAACGACGCACCCTGACGCACCCTAACGACGCACCCTGACGCACCCTAACGACGCACCCTGACGAACCCTAACGACGCACCCTAACGACAGGACGCACCCTGACGCACCCTAACGACGCACCCTGACGCGCCCTAACGCACGCACACCTGACGCACCCTGACACACCCTAACAACGCACCCTGACGACACAACGCACCCTGACGAACCCTAACGACGCACCCTGACGCACCCTAACGACGCACCCTGACGCACCCTAACGAAGCACTCTGACGAACCCTAACGACGCACCCTAACGACAGGACGCACCCTGACGCACCCTAACGACGCACCCTGACGCACCCTAACAACGCACCCTAACGCACAGGACGCACCCTGACGCACCCTGACGCACCCTGACGCACCCTAACAACGCACCCTATCGCACCCTAACGCACCCTAAAGACGCACCCTGACACACCCTAACGACGCACCCTGACGCACCCTAACAACGCACCCTGACGACACAACGCACCCTGACGAACCCTAACGACGCACCCTGACGCACCCTAACGACGCACCCTGACGCACCCTAACGACGCACCCTGACGCACCCTAACGACGCACCCTGACACACCCTAACAACGCACCCTGACGACACAACGCACCCTGACGAACCCTAACGACGCACCATGACGCACCCTAACGACGCACCCTGACGCACCCTAACGACGCACCCTGACGAACCCTAACGACGCACCCTAACGACAGGACGCACCCTGACGCACCCTAACGACGCACCCTGACGCACCCTAACAACGCACCCTAACGACAGGACGCACCCACCCTGACGCACCCTAACGACGCACCCTAACAACGCACCCTAACGACGCACCCTATCGCACCCTAACGCACCCTAAAGACGCACCCTGACACACCCTAACGACGCACCCTGACGCACCCTAACAACGCACCCTGACGACACAACCCCTAACGCACCCTGATGAACCCTAACGACGCACCCTGACGCACCCTAACGACGCACCCTGACGCACCCTAACGACGCACCCTGACGCACCCTAACGACGCACCCTGACACACCCTAACAACGCACCCTAACGACACAACGCACCCTGACGAACCCTAACGACGCACCATGACGCACCCTAACGACGCACCCTGACGCACCCTAACGACGCACCCTGACGAACCCTAACGACGCACCCTAACGACAGGACGCACCCTGACGCACCCTAACGACGCACCCTGACGCACCCTAACAACGCACCCTAACGACAGGACGCACCCTGACGCACCCTAACGACGCACCCTGACACACCCTAACAACGCACCCTAACGACAGGACGCACCCTGACGCACCCTAACGACGCACCCTGACGCACCCTAACAACGCACCCTGACGACACAACGCACCCTGACGAACCCTAACGACGCACCCTGACGCACCCTAACGACGCACCCTGACGCACCCTAACGACGCACCCTGACGAACCCTAACGACGCACCCTAACGACGCACCCTGACGCACCCTAACGACGCACCCTGACGCCCCTAAAGACGCACCCTGACGCACCCTAACAACGCACCCTGACGACACAACGCACCCTGACGCACCCTAACGACGCACCCTGACGCACCCTAACAACGCACCCTACGACAACGACCCGCGACCCTAACGACGCACCCTGACGCACCCTAACGACGCACCCTGACGCACCCTAACGACGCACCCTGACGCACCCTAACAACGCACCCTGACGACACACGCACCCTGACGACCCTAACGCGCACCTACGCACCCTACGACGCACCCGCGCACCCTGACGCACCCTGACGCACCCTGACGCACCCTAACAACGCACCCTAACGACACAACGCACCCTGACGCACCCTAACGACGCACCCTGACGCACCTCCGCGCACTGACACACCCTCGACGCACCCTGACAACCCAACGCACCTGCGACCCCTCGGGCAGCATGCACCGCACCCTAACGACGCACCCTGACGCACCCTAACGACACACCCTGACGAACCCTAACGACGCACCCTAACGACAGGACGCACCCTGACGCACCCTAACGACGCACCCTGACGCACCCTAACAACGCACCCTAACGACAGGACGCACCCTGACGCACCCTAACGACGCACCCTGACACACCCTAACAACGCACCCTAACGACAGGACGCACCCTGACGCACCCTAACGCACCCTGACGCACCCTAACGGCGCACCCTAATGACGCACCCTAACAACGCACCCTGACGACACAACGCACCCTGACGAACCCTAACGACGCACCCTAACGACGCAACCTATCGCACCCTAACGACGCACCCTAACGACGCACCCTATCGCACCCTAAGGCACCCTAACGACGCACCCTGACACACCCTAACGACGCACCCTGACGCACCCTAACAACGCACCCTGACGACACAACGCACCCTGACGAACCCTAAGGACGCACCCTGACGCACCCTAACGACGAACCCTGACGCACCCTACCCTACCCTAACAACGCACCCTGACGACACAACGCACCCTGACGAACCCTAACGACGCACCCTGACGCACCCTAACGACGCACCCTGACGCACCCTAACGACGCACCCTGACGAACCCTAACGACACACCCTAACGACAGGACGCACCCTGACGCACCCTAACGACGCACCCTGACGCACCCTAACAACTTACCCTAACGACAGGACGCACCCTGACGCACCCTAACGACGCACCCTGACACACCCTAACAACGCACCCTGACGACACAACGCACCCTGACGAAACCTAACGACGCACCCTGACGCACCCTAACGACGCACCCTGACGCACCCTAACGACGCACTCGGACGAACCCTAACGACGCACCCTAACGACGCACCCTGACGCACCCTGACGAACCCTAACAACGCACCCTAACGACACAACGCACCCTGACGCACCCTAACGACGCACCCTGACGCACCCTAACGACGCACCCTGACGCACCCTAACGACGCACCCTGACGAACCCTAACGACGCACCCTGACGAACCCTAACGACGCACCCTGACGCACCCTAACAACGCACCCTGACGACACAACGCACCCTGACGAACCCTAACGACGCACCCTGACGCACCCTAACGACGCACCCTGACGCACCCTAACGACGCACCCTGACGAACCCTAACGACGCACCCTGACGCACCCTAACGACGCACCCTATCGCACCCTAACGCACCCTAACGACGCACCCTGACACACCCTAACGACGCACCCTGACGCACCCTAACAACGCACCCTGACGACACAACGCACCCTGACGAACCCTAACGACGCACCCTGACGCACCCTAACGACGCACCCTGACGCACCCTAACGACGCACCCTGACGCACCCTAACGACGCACCCTGACACACCCTAACAACGCACCCTGACGACACAACTCACCCTGACGAACCCTAACGACGCATCCTGACGCACCCTAACGACGCACCCTGACGCACCCTAACGACGCACCCTGACGAACCCTAACGACGCACCCTAACGACAGGACGCACCCTGACGCACCCTAACGACGCACCCTGACGCGCCCTAACAACGCACCCTAACGACAGGACGCACCCTGACGCACCCTAACGACGCACCCTGACACACCCTAACAACGCACCCTGACGACACAACGCACCCTGACGAACCCTAACGACGCACCCTGACGCACCCTAACGACGCACCCTGACGCACCCTAACGACGCACTCTGACGAACCCTAACGACGCACCCTAACGACAGGACGCACCCTGACGCACCCTAACGACGCACCCTGACGCACCCTAACAACGCACCCTAACGACAGGACGCACCCTGACGCACCCTGACGCACCCTGACGCACCCTGACGCACCCTAACAACGCACCCTAACGACACAACGAACCCTGACGCACCCTAACGACGCACCCTGACGCACCCTAACGACGCACCCTGACGCACCCTAACGACGCACCCTGACGCACCCTAACGACGCACCCTGACGAACCCTAACGACGCACCCTGACGCACCCTAACAACGCACCCTGACGACACAACGCACCCTGACGAACCCTAACGACGCACCCTGACGCACCCTAACGACGCACCCTGACGCACCCTAACGACGCACCCTGACGAACCCTAACGACGCACCCTGACGCACCCTAATGACGCACCCTGACGAACCCTAACGACGCACCCTGACGCACCCTAACGACGCACCCTGACGCACCCTAACGACGCACCCTGACGCACCCTAACGACGCACCCTGACGAACCCTAACGACGTACCCTGACGCACCCTAACGACGCACCCTGACGCACCCTAACGACGCACCCTGACGCACCCTAACGAGGCACCCTGACGAACCCTAACGACGCACCCTATCGCACCCTAACGACGCACCCTAACGACGCACCCTATCGCACCCTAACGACGCACCCTGAAACACCCTAACGACGCACCCTGACGCACCCTAACGGCGCACCCTGACGAACCCTAACGCACCCTGACGAACCCTAACACGCACCCTGACGCACCCTAACGACGCACCCTGACGAACCCTAACGACGCACCCACAGGACGCACCCTGACGCACCCTAACGACGCACCCTGACACACCCTAACAACGCACCCTGACGACACAACGCACCCTGACGAACCCTAACGACGCACCCTGACGCACCCTAACGACGCACCCTGACGCACCCTAACGACGCACCATGACGCACCCTAACGACGCACCCTGACCACCCTAACGCACCCTAACGACAACGCACCCTGAAGCACCCTAACGACGCACCCTGACGCACCCTAACGACGCACCCTGACGCACCCTAACGACGCACCCTGACGCACCCTAACGACGCACCCTGACGCACCCTAACGACGCACCCTGACGAACCCTAACGACGCACCCTGACGCACCCTAACGACGCATCCTGACGCACCCTAACGACGCACCCTGACGAACCCTAACGACGCACCCTGACGCACCCTAACGACGCACCCTGACGAACCCTAACGACGCACCCTGACGCACCCTAACGACGCATCCTGACGCACCCTAACGACGCACCCTGACGAACCCTAACGACACACCCTGACGACGCACCCTGACGCACCCTAACAACGCATCCTGACGCACCCTAACGACGCACCCTGACGCACCCTGACGCACTCTGACGAACCCTAACGATGCACCCTGACGCACCCTAACAACGCACCCTAACGACGCACCCTGACACACCCTAACGACGCACCCTGACGAACCCTAACGACGCACCCTGACGCACCCTAACGGCGCACCCTGACGAACCCTAACGACGCACCCTAACGACAGGACGCACCCTGACGCACCCTAACGACGCACCCTGACGCACCCTAACAACGCACCCTAACGACAGGACGCACCCTGACGCACCCTAACGACGCACCCTGACACACCCTAACAACGCACCCTGACGACACAACGCACCCTGACGAACCCTAACGACGCACCCTGACGCACCCTAACGACGCACCCTGACGCACCCTAACGACGCACCATGACGCACCTTAACGACGCACCCTGACGCACCCTGCACCCTAACGACACCCTAACGACGCACCCTGACGCACCCTAACGATGCACCCTGACGCACCCTAACGACGCACCCTGACGAACCCTAACGACGCACCCTGACGCACCCTAACGACGCACCCTGACGCACCCTAACGACGCACCCTCACGCACCCTAACAACGCACCCTGACGACACAACGCACCCTGACGAACCCTAACGACGCACCCTGACGCACCCTGACGCACCCTAACGACGCACCCTGACGAACCCTAGCGACGCACCCTGACGCACCCTAACGACGCACCCTGACGCACCCTAACGACGCACCCTGACGCACCCTAACGACGCACCCTGACGCACCCTAACGACGCACCCTGACGAACCCTAACGACGCACCCTGACGCACCCTAACGACGCACCCTGACGCACCCTAACGACGCATCCTGACGCACCCTAACGACGCACCCTGACGAACCCTAACGACGCACCCTGACGACTCACCCTGACGCACCCTAACGACGCACCCTGACGCACCCTAACGACGCACCCTGACGCACCCTAACGACGCACTCTGACGAACCCTAACGACGCACCCTGACGCACCCTAACGACGCACCCTAACGACGCACCCTGACACAAGTCAACCTCAAGGTTTATCATTAAAAAAGACATCAGGAGACAGTCCCCCACTACCATAAATTATGCAAATGAGATTTCCGCATTTGGGAAATTCGCAGGGGTCAGCACAGCCAGAGTGCAATGGCTGAGCCTCGCCCTGGGTGAACCGCCTTCTTGATCACGGTAGCTCCCCTGCCAGGTAAGTATGACTTATACACATCGTGGGAGGGCAAGTCTCTCCAGTGCCAACATTTTCGTCTAATGGTAACCACTTTGTGTTCTGATAATATCACATCACTTCGACCTGCGTGAAATGCCGTTTAGGAATGCACTTGCAGACAGAGTGGTGAAAAAGTTGTTTATTTTGTTTACTAGATTATATCAGTGAACCACTAGATTCCCATCATGCAACACTGTAGAAAAATCACCAATGACTTTTTAATATCTTAATTAATAACCTGTCTGATATCACAAATGTATGCGATATGACGAAATACAATCACATTCAGACACACACACAGACAAATGCATGAAACCAATTGATTTATTATCGATAACATCTCACATTCTCTTGTGCTTTTGATTTACTCCGTAAAAGAAGGGTTGTAATTCCACCATGGAAAACACAGGGCCATCAGACATCAGTCCAGTTCCTCTCCTCACCAGCATTAATTCCTCTGATCATTTGAACAGGGCGAGGGAGCACAAAGCACACACAAGCTGCATTCAGTAACAATATTCTTATTTGTCTTATAAATAAAAGGCAGTTGCTCCCTGACAACACAAGGAACTTTGATCGTATTAAAAGGGCAGGGGAGACTAGCCCATATAAGCTGAATTTAGTCAATTCAGCATCAAACGCTTACTACAAGGCAGTGTTGCTGATTAAATAATGCAAGAGCACACCCTAGTGGACAAAATACTTACAGCACCTGGTATTCCTAGGCAGTCTCCCATCCAAGTACTAACCAGGCCCGATCCTGCTTAGCTTCCGAGATCAGACGAGATCGGGTGTATTCAAGTAGGTAAGGCCGTAAGCGAAGGAACAACTCTTGGTACACCATATAGAGTCAAAGTGAGTCTGATAAACAGACATTGCATTTTCACCAATTAGATAAGCAGCTTGAACTTTGGGTCACTCAAAAAGGGGAAGAAATTACATATACTGGAGCCATCACTTTTTAGCACAGATAGTTGGATGAAATACAAACAAACCTTGCTAACATTTCAAAGCGAGGGCACATATTTCAGCCTTGTGGGAAAAAATGGACAAATACAATGACTTCTGACAAATACATCATTAGCAACAATTTCCCATGCAGCTAGCCTACTAGCCAGAATAAATACACAAAAGCTCTGAATGTTGAAAAACTATTGCATTGTTCTGTGCTAAGGAGGAGCGCATGTATGGACAATTTCATATTGTAAGTGCATGGGGCACGTATGACACATCATGACTGGGGGTGGGGTTAGAGCGGCTTCTCAACTATCTCGTGATTGAAGTACCAGCTTGGCATAAATACCATGCTGCATTTCGCAACATGATGTTTCCACAAATTGCCAACAATGTTTCGCTACAAACAAATGTTTCCACCTTTTGATTAGTCCACCTTTCGATTGGTCCACAAAATCTCTTTCAAAACTGACTTCAAAGATCTCCATAAGCACAAGTCAACCTCAAAGTTTATGATTAAACAAGACATCATGAGAGAGCGCGAACGCAGTCCCCCACTACCATAAATTATGCAATCGAGATTTCCGCATTTGGGAAATTCGCAGGGGTCAGCACAGCCACAGTGCAATGGCTGAGCCTCGCCCTGGGTGAACCGCCTTCTTGATCACGGTAGCTCCCTTGCCAGGTAAGTATGACTTTTACACATCGGTGGAGGGCAAGTCTCTCCAGTGCCAACATTTTCGTCTAACGGTAACCACTTTGTGTTCTGATAATATCACATCACTTCGACCTGCGTGAAATGCCGTTTAGGAATGCACTTGCAGACAGAGTGGTGAAAAAGTTGTTTATTTTGTTTACTAGATTATATCAGTGAACCACTAGATTCCCATCATGCAACACTGTAGAAAAAATCACCAATGACTTTTTAATATCTTAATTAACCTGTCTGATATCACAAATGTATGCGATATGACGAAATACAATCACATTCAGACACACACACAGACAAATGCATGAAACCAATTGATTTATTATCGATAACATCTCACATTCTCTTGTGCTTTTGATTTACTCCGTAAAAGAAGGGTTGTAATTCCACCATGGAAAACACAGGGCCATCAGACATCAGTCCAGTTCCTCTCCTCACCAGCATTAATTCCTCTGATCATTTGAACAGGGCGAGGGAGCACAAAGCACACACAAGCTGCATTCAGTAACAATATTCTTATTTGTCTTATAAATAAAAGGCAGTTGCTCCCTGACAACACAAGGAACTTTGATCGTATTAAAAGGGCAGGGGAGACTAGCCCATATAAGCTGAATTTAGTCAATTCAGCATCAAACGCTTACTACAAGGCAGTGTTGCTGATTAAATAATGCAAGAGCACACCCTAGTGGACAAAATACTTACAGCACCTGGTATTCCTAGGCAGTCTCCCATCCAAGTACTAACCAGGCCCGATCCTGCTTAGCTTCCGAGATCAGACGAGATCGGGTGTATTTTTATTTTTTTTTATCTTTTATTATGAAAAAACACATAATATTTACAACATTCAATCAATAATCAAAAAGGATGAACAATTCATCCTTTTACAAAATCAAGAAAAGAAAAATTAAACCTATTAAAAAAACACAATCATCCACCAAAACCAATTAATAATTAAAAACAAGTTTTCCATTCGACTCAATTTCAATAAAAGTGCTCCCCCACACAAACAATTTTTCAAAATTACATCCACCATATTTATATATTACTTCTATATCTTTCTCTAAAATACTTCTAAATAAAACCTCCACACTCACAATTTTCCCTTCATAATGTCCCAAATTCCGTCTTTGTCTTACAGCGTATCTGGCATGACTAAGAACAAAATTCATCAAATTAAAATTAAAAACTTTGCTTTTCCCAGTTAACCCAAAAAGAAACAACCTCCTCCACTCAACCCCATCAACAATCTCTTCTCCCCAATGTTGTACTAAAATCCCCTTTAAAAACTTATGAAACTCTTCTAATCTACTACATTCAACAAAAAAGTGCATAAAATTTTCCACCCCCGTATCACAAATATCACATTCTCTTTTAATATCTCTATTTATTTGATGTAAAACCACGTTCGTAAAAATCCTATTATGTTTCAATTTAAAATCATTGTCTTCACATTCTATAGAATTATATTTTACATTTACATTCTTCCATATTGATTTCACATCTATATTTGCAAACACCCTAGACCACACTTTTTCCGAAGCAGGAGTTTTTATCTCTCTTAAAATACATTTTTCATATACCTTTTTAACTTTCAAACCTGACAAATCATACTTCTTCCCATTACTTTCATAATATAAAACCGGTAAACCCCTAGCTCTTGTAGCCACCTCTTTATTTATTAAAACACCCCATTCCCCAGGAAGACATCCTAATATTCTCTTATACATGTTCTCCACAGTAGTTCTACTTATTTCATCATTTTCTTCAACCACATTATCAAATATTGCCTGACATGGAAGGAACCCCGGAATGACCTCATATAAGATGTCCCCAATCTGTCTCATCCCAGCCCTCATAAAATATTTACAAAACAACATCTTATTATTATACTGTATCTTGGGATTTAAAAAAATTGGCTGATTTAAAATATTGTCTAAAATGGTACACTCATAATAAATCTTTGGTAAAAACTCCCCCCAAGCCTCAAACACTTCTCTATAAAACAAAGGTATTTTACCTAACATTTCCTTTTTCATACACATCAATAAACCATTGTCCCCCATCCTCCCAACCTCCTGCAAATACTCCTTAAAAAATATTTTCCATCCATAATCTAATTCCCCATATAAATATTTACGTACCATTTTGACTCTAATTGCTGTTTTCCTCACATTTAAATCCACCAACTTCAAACCCCCCTCCTCATAACCTGCAATCAAAGTTTTAAAAGCTATTTTCACCCCCTTCCCTTCCCATAAAAAATCAACTACAATTTTATTCATTTCAGATAAAACCCATTCTGGCATATCCATAACATTCATTACATAAATAAAAATTGACATCAACAATGAATTTATGACAATTACTTTCCCTTTTAATTTCAAAGACCTCCCCCTCCACATATTTACCACCTTCCTAACTTTGTTTATAACTCCACTCCATGTCATATCCCTAGCTTCCTGTTCCTTCACCCCTAAAAACACACCTAACACCTTAAAATAATCATTTACCATTTTAAAAGGAAAAATCTCCTCATTAATCTTTCCAACGTACATTATTACTGACTTCTCCATATTCACTTTTGCTCCTGAGGCTTTCTCATATACTTTAAAACACTCCATCACCCTTTTAACACTTCCCTCATCTCTAACTGTTATTGTGGTATCGTCTGCATATTGATGAATTAAACTAAAACCTCCTTGCGGAGTCTCTACACAATTTATAAAATGATCTTTTTTAAGGTATGCCGCTAAGGGTTCTACCGATAAAACATACAATAATGCTGATAAAGGGCACCCCTGTCTCACTGATCTCTCAAGAATAAAAGAATCTGTTAAAACCCCATTACATTTTACCCTACTTTTTGCCTTTCTATATAATAATTTTATCCATCCTATTATTCTATTTCCAAACCCATATTTTTCCAGTACCCTAAACATAAAATCATGTTCCACCCTGTCAAAAGCTTTATTAAAATCTATACTTAAAACAATTCCCCCTCTCTTATCGCTATTCATTTTATTTATCACATCTCTAAGTGTAATGATGGTATCAGCTATGTCTCTTCCAGGCACACTATAATTTTGTGTAGGTGCTATAATATCATTTAAAACCATCTTCATCCTATTCGCCAATATCTTAGCTAAAATCTTGTAATCTGAGTTTAATAAACTAATTGGCCTATAATTTTCTAATTTCATTTTGCTCCCCTTATTTTTATATAAAACCGATATCAGTCCTGTCACCATGGAGTCTGAAACAGTATTATTATCTTCCATGTATTGATACACTTCCATTAAAATCGGTGCTAAAAAACTTTCATACATTTTGTAAAACTCTGCAATTAGTCCATCTACTCCAGGACTTTTATTTATTTGTAATCCCTTAATTGCATCTTTCACTTCATCCACTGTTATCTTCCTATCACATATTTGCTTATCCTCAACACCAATTTGCACATCCACACTACCTAAAATCTCCTTTACACACTCTTCATCCACCTCCCCTTTCTTAAATAAATCCTTATAAAAATTCTGTACAGTTTCTAATATCTCAACATAATCATTTACCACTTCACCCTTTACATTTTCTATCTCACTAATATATGATTTCGTCTGTTTAGTTTTCTCTAAACCAAGAAAAAAAGACGTACATTTTTCCCCTTCTAAAACATACTTTGCCCTACTTCTAATAGATGCCCCCTTACATTTATCTATTTCACATTTGCTCAATTGTGCCTTTAAATCTAAAAACCTTTCAATATTATAAATAGGATCAATATCACATTTCCTCATTTCTTCATTCAATTTTGCTCTTAAATTATTTTCTTCTCTTGTCATCCTACTCCTCTTCTTCCTTGCATATCTAATACTAAAATCTTTTATTTTTTTCTTAACATTTTCCCACCACTGGCACTTATCATTCCCTTTTTGCTTATCCTCCATTTCATGTTCTATCAAAGATTTAAGTTGTAATCCATATTCCTCATCACCTAGATACCTTGCATTCATACACCACACTCCCCCCCCTTTCCCCTCCCTGTCTAACCCCACCGAAAATGTTAACCCAGCATGATCACTAAAAGTTGTAAAAATATACTTAATATCCTTCATAAAATTCCTTAACCCTTCATTTACTAAAACCAGATCTATCCGTGTCTGTTTCAACTCCCCTAAAACCACCTGCCTTCTAGAAATTTCTCTCTTGTTCGGATTCTCATCCCTCCATATATCAATCAAATTGTTTTCCAACATAATCTTCCTTAAAACCCCCCTAGATACGTCACTTCTAAAAATAGCTCCCCTTGCCATATCTAATCTATTCATTTTAACATTAAAATCCCCAACTAAAATACAATTACCCCTGCACCATTTCCCTAATTCTAAAAATAAATCCCTCCGCTCTATCTCATTATTCGGCGCATAAATATTTATAATCCTAAAAACCCTATTCATATATTCAAAATCCAATATTAAAATCCTCCCATTATTATCATTATATATCTTCTTCACATTTTCTACTACATCCTTCCTTAATAAAATTGCAACCCCACTTGAATTCCCTCTGCCATTGTTTACATAAATAAAATCCCTCCATATTTTTTTTACTTCTAAAACACATACATTATCCCAGTGTGTTTCTTGAATACATAAAATATCTGAATTCTTCATTTGTACTATTCTATTAAATTTTCCCATTGTTCTCAAACCATTAGCATTTATCGACATTATATTAACCATTCTAATAAATAATAAAATAATAAAATATAATTCCATTATCCTTTACCTCTTATCCAGTTTCTTTCCTCTTCCACCCTTTCTCTCCCCCTCTTCCCACCGCTTTCCTCTTCCTGTATCCTTCCCTCGTTCTTTCCATCTTTTCCCCATCATCTGTGTCCGATATCTCCTCCAAGTCCATGCTATCCAGCCAACACCCACTCTTGGCATCCACCTCCGTTGTGCTCCCCATATTCATCTCTGTTTCTGCCACCGTCATCGCTGTGCTCCCCGTGCTCGTCTCCATCTCATGTACAGTCGCCTTTGTGCTCCCCGTGCTCATCTCCGCCTCCGTTATTGTCCTCAAACCCAAAACCCTCTCCATTTCTTCACCCCCCGAGGTACTTGTTAGTGCTGTGCTTTCCCCCAAAACCTGTGAGTCCCCCGTGCTTCCCCCCAGTCCACTCCCCCCCTCCTCCTGAAACCTCCCTCTTCTTATTTCCGAGTCCATACTGCTCCCAATTTCATTTATCTTCTGGTCCTTCTTCCTTCTTCCTTCCTCCGTCTCTCCACCTTCCACCACGTCCTCTCCTCCATCTTCTTCTCCTTCTTGCGACAATACTACTGCTTCCTCGAATATTGTTTGACTCCCCTCTTCAGCCCTAACCTCTCCACAGTTGCACTCCGCCAATCTCTTTCTACATCCACCACAAAAATTCCTTTCCTTCTCTCCATCACATTCTCTCGCATAGTGTCCTTGATTGCCACACTTAAAACACTTAAATTCCGGGCAGTCTTTTACTATGTGCCCGGGTTGAATGCACAACCGACACACTCTGACCTGTTTGTCATGAATGACTCTGAAATATTCCGCTCCTTCCAACGTCTCAATTCTTGTAGAATAAGGTAATGATGTCACTTTTTCTGTAAACTTGACTTTGCAGAAACGTGTCCCATCAACCACCTCCGTTCCTGGCCAAACTCTCCTTCTTATCTCCGAGACGGCCGCCACTCCCCAGCTACTCAGCTTGCCCAGTATCACACCATCTTCTACGTAAACTGGGAGATTCATAAAAGACACCACCAATTCCTTCACATTAATATCTCTCGCCAGAATCCTTGTGTCCTTTATTCGCAATCCATCCATTAACCGTTCTTTTCCTTTTTCATTTCTCATTGTAATTTCGTACTTCTTTTCTCCTTTCATTCGGCATCCCACCACCTCTCCACACACCTCCTTAATTGCTCTTAGTAGTTCCATTGTCGTCACTTTGTCTTCTCCTTCCAACTCAATTGCCACCGTGTATTCTTTTCCATATTTCATCCCTTCTTTATCTTCCTTTTTCTTCCGTTGCGCTTTTTCGTTGTCTTTGTCCATTCCGTTTGTCTTTTCCATGTTGTCCGTCATAGTAAAAAATGAATCCAAAAAAACTCTCCCCCAAGCAGAAAAACTGCAAGGGGGAAGACTAACCAAACTTTAAACTATTCAACTGAAGAAAATAATAAATTATATTGCAAAAACCAATTAATTAACAAAAATAGCTCTCGAGCAAACACTCTCCAGCAAACACTCACTCACAGCTCAGACACTCGCACCTGTCGTCACTTCTCCAATCAGGAAATGCGCATTCAGGTAGGTAAGGCCGTAAGCGAAGGAACAACTCTTGGTACACCATATAGAGTCAAAGTGAGTCTGATAAACAGACATTGCATTTTCACCAATTAGATAAGCAGCTTGAACTTTGGGTCACTCAAAAAGGGGAAGAAATTACATATACTGTAGCCATCACTTTTTAGCACAGATAGTTGGATGAAATACAAACAAACCTTGCTAACATTTCAAAGCGAGGGCACATATTTCAGCCTTGTGGGAAAAAATGGACAAATACAATGACTTCTGACAAATACATCATTAGCAACAATTTCCCATGCAGCTAGCCTACTAGCCAGAATAAATACACAAAAGCTCTGAATGTTGAAAAACTATTGCATTGTTCTGTGCTAAGGAGGAGCGCATGTATGGACAATTTCATATTGTAAGCGCATGGGGCGCGTATGACACATCATGACTGGGGGTGTGGTTAGAGCGGCTTCTCAACTATCTCTTGATTGAAGTACCAGCGTGGCATAAATACCATGCTGCATTTCGCAACATGATGTTTCCACAAAATGCCAACAATGTTTCGCTACAAACAAATGTTTCCACCTTTTGATTAGTCCACCTTTCGATTGGTCCACAAAATCTCTTTCAAAACTGACTTCAAAGATCTCCATAAGCACAAGTCAACCTCAAGGTTTATGATTAAACAAGACATCAGGAGAGAGCGCGAACGCAGTCCCCCACTACCATAAATTATACAATCGAGATTTCCGCATTTGGGAAATTCGCAGGGGTCAGCACAGCCACAGTGCAATGGCTGTGCCTCGCCCTGGGTGAACCGCCTTCTTGATCACGGTAGCTCACTTGCCAGGTAAGGATTACTTATACACATCGGTGGAGGGCAAGTCTCTCCAGTGCCAACATTTTCGTCTAACGGTAACCACTTTGTGTTCTGATAATATCACATCACTTCGACCTGCGTGAAATGCCGTTTAGGAATGCACTTGCAGACAGAGTGGTGAAAAAGTTGTTTATTTTGTTTACTAGATTATATCAGTGAACCACTAGATTCCCATCATGCAACACTGTAGAAAAAATCACCAATGACTTTTTAATATCTTAATTAATAACCTTTTGTCAATAGGGGGAGCTGTTAGCACTATTTATTTTTTTACATTTCCAAATTAAACTGCCTCGTACTCAATTCTTGCTCGTACAATATGCATATTATTATTACTATTGGATAGAAAACAATCTCTAGTTTCTAAAACCGTTTGAATTATGTCTGTGGGTGAACCAGAACTCTTTCTACAGCGAAAATCATGACAGGACATGCGAAGGTCAGAAATCTAGGCTCTGTTCTCAGATCAGTTTAAAGCTCTGTGTGTGCCCTATGGGTCGAAATGAACTGCACCCGCCTTCCCCTGGATGTCAGTAACCAATGAGAAGTGGAATGGAGTCTCTACGTATTTCTCAGAGTTTATAAAAGGCCATGGAGTGACATGTCCGTTCTTTTGGACGCTCGTCAAGGCGCAAGAGAGGACATCAGAATGGCATGCTCAAAAGCTCTCGTTATCAGCCTAAGATATATCCGTCTGTGATTTAATTCGATATAGGTGTTAGAAACATCATAACGAAGTTATTTTAAACCGATTTATATCAGTTTATGCGAGTATATTGCTATTTTCGGAATTTTCGTAGTATTGCGCTTTGAGGATTTGGACATGTGTGTGCCACGTAGCTATTGTTAGCTGCTAGTTCCGAAGTTGAAGAGGACGTTTTACAACAAAGCAACGATTCTTTTGGACAAAGGACAACTTGCCCAAGATTCTGATGGAAGCTCGTCCAAAAGTAAGAGCTATTTATGATTTTATTCCGTATTTATGTGGAAAAATGTAAACGCATTTGTCGGCCATTATTGCGGCACTAGTCTGGCTGTAACGCACACTGTATGTCTAGTAACGTTAATTTTAAAAATCTAACTCAGCGGTTGCATTAATAACTAATGCATCTTTCATTAGCTGTCCAACCTGTATTTTTTTTGTCAATCTAATCGATAAATAATCGTAAACTTAGGTGCCTTTCCAAGATGGCGCCGGCCAGAATGCATGCCATGTTTTGACTGATTACATTGCATAACCACGATTTGTGATGCTAAATATGCACATTTTCGAACAAACTCTATATGCATTGTGTAATATGATGTTACAGGACTGTCATCTGAAGAATTCTGAGAAGGTTAGTGAAAAAATTAATATATTTTGGTGGTGATAACGTTATCGCTCTTTTTGCCTTGAATCAATGCTGGGGTGATGTTAGCTCATGTGGTATGCTAATATAACGATATATTGTGTTTTCGCTGTAAAACACTTAGAAAATCTGAAATATTGTCTGGATTCACAAGATCTGTGTCTTTCAATTGCTGTACGCTGTGTATTTTTAAGAAATGTTTTATGATGAGTAATTAGGTAATACACGTTGCTCTCTGTAGTTATTCTAGTCGCTTTGGTGAGTTTTGTGATAGTGGCTGCAATGGTAAACTATGATTTATACCTGAAAAATGCAAATTTTTCTAGAAAAACAGATGCTATACCATAAATATGTTATCAGACTGTCATCTTATGAAGTTGTTTCTTGGTTAGTGGCTATATATATCTTTATTTAGTCGAATTAGTGATAGCTACTGATGGAGTAAAAAACTGGTGGAGTAAAAAAATGTGGTGTCTTTTGCTAACGTGGTTAGCTAATAGATTTACATATTGTGTCTTCCCTGTAAAACATTTTAAAAATCAGAAATGATGGCTGGATTCACAAGAAGTGTATCTTTCATCTGGTGTCTTGGACTTGTGATTTAATGATATTTAGATGCTAGTATTTACTTGTGACGCTATGCTAGGCTATGCTAGTCAGCTTTTTTACTGTGGGGGGTGCTCCCGGATCCGGGTTTGGGAGGAACTAGAAGTTAACCTGTCTGATATCACAAATGTATGCGATATGACGAAATACAATCACATTCAGACACACACACAGACAAATGCATGAAACCAATTGATTTATTATCGATAACATCTCACATTCTCTTGTGCTTTTGATTTACTCCGTAAAAGAAGGGTTGTAATTCCACCATGGAAAACACAGGGCCATCAGACATCAGTCCAGTTCCTCTCCTCACCAGCATTAATTCCTCTGATCATTTGAACAGGGCGAGGGAGCACAAAGCACACACAAGCTGCATTCAGTAACAATATTCTTATTTGTCTTATAAATAAAAGGCAGTTGCTCCCTGACAACACAAGGAACTTTGATCGTATTAAAAGGGCAGGGGAGACTAGCCCATATAAGCTGAATTTAGTCAATTCAGCATCAAACGCTTACTACAAGGCAGTGTTGCTGATTAAATAATGCAAGAGCACACCCTAGTGGACAAAATGCTTACAGCACCTGGTATTCCCAGGCAGTCTCCCATCCAAGTACTAACCAGGCCCGACCCTGCTTAGCTTCCGAGATCAGACGAGATCGGGTGTATTCAGGTAGGTAAGGCCGTAAGCGAAGGAACAACTCTTGGTACACCATATAGAGTCAAAGTGAGTCTGATAAACAGACATTGCATTTTCACCAATTAGATAAGCAGCTTGAACTTTGGGTCACTCAAAAAGGGGAAGAAATTACATATACTGTAGCCATCACTTTTTAGCACAGATAGTTGGATGAAATACAAACAAACCTTGCTAACATTTCAAAGCGAGGGCACATATTTCAGCCTTGTGGGAAAAAATGGACAAATACAATGACTTCTGACAAATACATCATTAGCAACAATTTCCCATGCAGCTAGCCTACTAGCCAGAATAAATACACAAAAGCTCTGAATGTTGAAAAACTATTGCATTGTTCTGTGCTAAGGAGGAGCGCATGTATGGACAATTTCATATTGTAAGCGCATGGGGCGCGTATGACACATCATGACTGGGGGTGGGGTTAGAGCGGCTTCTCAACTATCTCTTGATTGAAGTACCAGCGTGGCATAAATACCATGCTGCATTTCGCAACATGATGTTTCCACAAAATGCCAACAATGTTTCGCTACAAACAAATGTTTCCACCTTTTGATTAGTCCACCTTTCGATTGGTCCACAAAATCTCTTTCAAAACTGACTTCAAAGATCTCCATAAGCACAAGTCAACCTCAAGGTTTATCATCAAACAAGACATCAGGGGAGAGCGCGAACGCAGTCCCCCACTACCATAAATTATGCAATCGAGATTTCCGCATTTGGGAAATTCGCAGGGGTCAGCACAGCCACAGTGCAATGGCTGAGCCTCGCCCTGGGTGAACCGCCTTCTTGATCACGGTAGCTCCCTTGCCAGGTAAGTATGACTTATACACATCGGTGGAGGGCAAGTCTCTCCAGTGCCAACATTTTCGTCTAACGGTAACCACTTTGTGTTCTGATAATATCACATCACTTCGACCTGCGTGAAATGCCGTTTAGGAATGCACTTGCAGACAGAGTGGTGAAAAAGTTGTTTATTTTGTTTACTAGATTATATCAGTGAACCACTAGATTCCCATCATGCAACACTGTAGAAAAAATCACCAATGACTTTTTAATATCTTAATTAACCTGTCTGATATCACAAATGTATGCGATATGACGAAATACAATCACATTCAGACACACACACAGACAAATGCATGAAACCAATTGATTTATTATCGATAACATCTCACATTCTCTTGTGCTTTTGATTTACTCCGTAAAAGAAGGGTTGTAATTCCACCATGGAAAACACAGGGCCATCAGACATCAGTCCAGTTCCTCTCCTCACCAGCATTAATTCCTCTGATCATTTGAACAGGGCGAGGGAGCACAAAGCACACACAAGCTGCATTCAGTAACAATATTCTTATTTGTCTTATAAATAAAAGGCAGTTGCTCCCTGACAACACAAGGAACTTTGATCGTATTAAAAGGGCAGGGGAGACTAGCCCATATAAGCTGAATTTAGTCAATTCAGCATCAAACGCTTACTACAAGGCAGTGTTGCTGATTAAATAATGCAAGAGCACACCCTAGTGGACAAAATGCTTACAGCACCTGGTATTCCCAGGCAGTCTCCCATCCAAGTACTAACCAGGCCCGACCCTGCTTAGCTTCCGAGATCAGACGAGATCGGGTGTATTCAGGTAGGTAAGGCCGTAAGCGAAGGAACAACTCTTGGTACACCATATAGAGTCAAAGTGAGTCTGATAAACAGACATTGCATTTTCACCAATTAGATAAGCAGCTTGAACTTTGGGTCACTCAAAAAGGGGAAGAAATTACATATACTGTAGCCATCACTTTTTAGCACAGATAGTTGGATGAAATACAAACAAACCTTGCTAACATTTCAAAGCGAGGGCACATATTTCAGCCTTGTGGGAAAAAATGGACAAATACAATGACTTCTGACAAATACATCATTAGCAACAATTTCCCATGCAGCTAGCCTACTAGCCAGAATAAATACACAAAAGCTCTGAATGTTGAAAAACTATTGCATTGTTCTGTGCTAAGGAGGAGCGCATGTATGGACAATTTCATATTGTAAGCGCATGGGGCGCGTATGACACATCATGACTGGGGGTGGGGTTAGAGCGGCTTCTCAACTATCTCTTGATTGAAGTACCAGCGTGGCATAAATACCATGCTGCATTTCGCAACATGATGTTTCCACAAAATGCCAACAATGTTTCGCTACAAACAAATGTTTCCACCTTTTGATTAGTCCACCTTTCGATTGGTCCACAAAATCTCTTTCAAAACTGACTTCAAAGATCTCCATAAGCACAAGTCAACCTCAAGGTTTATCATCAAACAAGACATCAGGGGAGAGCGCGAACGCAGTCCCCCACTACCATAAATTATGCAATCGAGATTTCCGCATTTGGGAAATTCGCAGGGGTCAGCACAGCCACAGTGCAATGGCTGAGCCTCGCCCTGGGTGAACCGCCTTCTTGATCACGGTAGCTCCCTTGCCAGGTAAGTATGACTTATACACATCGGTGGAGGGCAAGTCTCTCCAGTGCCAACATTTTCGTCTAACGGTAACCACTTTGTGTTCTGATAATATCACATCACTTCGACCTGCGTGAAATGCCGTTTAGGAATGCACTTGCAGACAGAGTGGTGAAAAAGTTGTTTATTTTGTTTACTAGATTATATCAGTGAACCACTAGATTCCCATCATGCAACACTGTAGAAAAAAATCACCAATGACTTTTTAATATCTTAATTAACCTGTCTGATATCACAAATGTATGCGATATGACGAAATACAATCACATTCAGACACACACACAGACAAATGCATGAAACCAATTGATTTATTATCGATAACATCTCACATTCTCTTGTGCTTTTGATTTACTCCGTAAAAGAAGGGTTGTAATTCCACCATGGAAAACACAGGGCCATCAGACATCAGTCCAGTTCCTCTCCTCACCAGCATTAATTCCTCTGATCATTTGAACAGGGCGAGGGAGCACAAAGCACACACAAGCTGCATTCAGTAACAATATTCTTATTTGTCTTATAAATAAAAGGCAGTTGCTCCCTGACAACACAAGGAACTTTGATCGTATTAAAAGGGCAGGGGAGACTAGCCCATATAAGCTGAATTTAGTCAATTCAGCATCAAACGCTTACTACAAGGCAGTGTTGCTGATTAAATAATGCAAGAGCACACCCTAGTGGACAAAATGCTTACAGCACCTGGTATTCCCAGGCAGTCTCCCATCCAAGTACTAACCAGGCCCGACCCTGCTTAGCTTCCGAGATCAGACGAGATCGGGTGTATTTTTTTTTTTTTATCTTTTATTATGAAAAAACACATAATATTTACAACATTCAATCAATAATCAAAAAGGATGAACAATTCATCCTTTTACAAAATCAAAAAAAGAAAAATGAAACCTATTAAAAAAACACAATCATCCACCAAAACCAATTAATAATTAAAAACAAGTTTTCCATTCGACTCAATTTCAATAAAAGTGCTCCCCCACACAAACAATTTTTCAAAATTACATCCACCATATTTATATATTACTTCTATATCTTTCTCTAAACTACTTCTAAATAAAACCTCCACACTCACAATTTTCCCTTCATAATGTCCCAAATTCCGTCTTTGTCTTACAGCGTATCTGGCATGACTAAGAACAAAATTCATCAAATTAAAATTAAAAACTTTGCTTTTCCCAGTTAACCCAAAAAGAAACAACCTCCTCCACTCAACCCCATCAACAATCTCTTCTCCCCAATGTTGTACTAAAATCCCCTTTAAAAACTTATGAAACTCTTCTAATCTACTACATTCAACAAAAAAGTGCATAAAATTTTCCACCCCCGTATCACAAATATCACATTCTCTTTTAATATCTCTATTTATTTGATGTAAAACCACGTTTGTAAAAATCCTATTATGTTTCAATTTAAAATCATTGTCTTCACATTCTATAGAATTATATTTTACATTTACATTCTTCCATATTGATTTCACATCTATATTTGCAAACACCCTAGACCACACTTTTTCCGAAGCAGGAGTTTTTATCTCTCTTAAAATACATTTTTCATATACCTTTTTAACTTTCAAACCTGACAAATCATACTTCTTCCCATTACTTTCATAATATAAAACCGGTAAACCCCTAGCTCTTGTAGCCACCTCTTTATTTATTAAAACACCCCATTCCCCAGGAAGACATCCTAATACTCTCTTATACATGTTCTCCACAGTAGTTCTACTTATTTCATCATTTTCTTCAACCACATTATCAAATATTGCCTGACATGGAAGGAACCCCGGAATGACCTCATATAAGATGTCCCCAATCTGTCTCATCCCAGCCCTCATAAAATATTTACAAAACAACATCTTATTATTATACTGTATCTTGGGATTTAAAAAAATTGGCTGATTTAAAATATTGTCTAAAATGGTACACTCATAATAAATCTTTGGTAAAAACTCCCCCCAAGCCTCAAACACTTCTCTATAAAACAAAGGTATATTACCTAACATTTCCTTTTTCATACACATCAATAAACCATTGTCCCCCATCCTCCCAACCTCCTGCAAATACTCCTTAAAAAATCTTTTCCATCCATAATCTAATTCCCCATATAAATATTTACGTACCATTTTGACTCTAATTGCTGTTTTCCTCACATTTAAATCCACCAACTTCAAACCCCCCTCCTCATAACCTGCAATCAAAGTTTTAAAAGCTATTTTCACCCCCTTCCCTTCCCATAAAAAATCAACTACAATTTTATTCATTTCAGATAAAACCCATTCTGGCATATCCAAAACATTCATTACATAAATAAAAATTGACATCAACAATGAATTTATGACAATTACTTTCCCTTTTAATTTCAAAGAACTCCCCCTCCACATATTTACCACCTTCCTAACTTTGTTTATAACTCCACTCCATGTCATATCCCTAGCTTCCTGTTCCTTCACCCCTAAAAACACACCTAACACCTTAAAATAATCATTTACCATTTTAAAAGGAAAAATCTCCTCATTAATCTTTCCAACGTACATTATTACTGACTTCTCCATATTCACTTTTGCTCCTGAGGCTTTCTCATATACTTTAAAACACTCCATCACCCTTTTAACACTTTCCTCATCTCTAACTGTTATTGTGGTATCGTCTGCATATTGATGAATTAAACTAAAACCTCCTTGCGGAGTCTCTACACAATTTATAAAATGATCTTTTTTAAGGTATGCCGCTAAGGGTTCTACCGATAAAACATACAATAATGCTGATAAAGGGCACCCCTGTCTCACTGATCTCTCAAGAATAAAAGAATCTGTTAAAACCCCATTACATTTTACCCTACTTTTTGCCTTTCTATATAATAATTTTATCCATCCTATTATTCTATTTCCAAACCCATATTTTTCCAGTACCCTAAACATAAAATCATGTTCCACCCTGTCAAAAGCTTTATTAAAATCTATACTTAAAACAATTCCCCCTCTCTTATCGCTATTCATTTTATTTATCACATCTCTAAGTGTAATGATGGTATCAGCTATGTCTCTTCCAGGCACACTATAATTTTGTGTAGGTGCTATAATATCATTTAAAA
This sequence comes from Salvelinus alpinus, assembly GCF_045679555.1. Lineage (NCBI taxonomy): Eukaryota > Metazoa > Chordata > Actinopteri > Salmoniformes > Salmonidae > Salvelinus > Salvelinus alpinus. Next base: position 24,520 of record NW_027256005.1, on the reverse strand, counting down.
CCATCTTCATCCTATTCGCCAATATCTTAGCTAAAATCTTGTAATCTGAGTTTAATAAACTAATTGGCCTATAATTTTCTAATTTCATTTTGCTCCCCTTATTTTTATATAAAACCGATATCAGTCCTGTCACCATGGAGTCTGAAACAGTATTATTATCTTCCATGTATTGATACACTTCCATTAAAATCGGTGCTAAAAAACTTTCATACATTTTGTAAAACTCTGCAATTAGTCCATCTACTCCAGGACTTTTATTTATTTGTAATCCCTTAATTGCATCTTTCACTTCATCCACTGTTATCTTCCTATCACATATTTGCTTATCCTCAACACCAATTTGCACATCCACACTACCTAAAATCTCCTTTACACACTCTTCATCCACCTCCCCTTTCTTAAATAAATCCTTATAAAAATTCTGTACAGTTTCTAATATCTCAACATAATCATTTACCACTTCACCCTTTACATTTTCTATCTCACTAATATATGATTTCGTCTGTTTAGTTTTCTCTAAACCAAGAAAAAAAGACGTACATTTTTCCCCTTCTAAAACATACTTTGCCCTACTTCTAATAGATGCCCCCTTACATTTATCTATTTCACATTTGCTCAATTGTGCCTTTAAATCTAAAAACCTTTCAATATTATAAATAGGATCAATATCACATTTCCTCATTTCTTCATTCAATTTTGCTCTTAAATAATTTTCTTCTCTTGTCATCCTACTCCTCTTCTTCCTTGCATATCTAATACTAAAATCTTTTATTTTTTTCTTAACATTTTCCCACCACTGGCACTTATCATTCCCTTTTTGCTTATCCTCCATTTCATGTTCTATCAAAGATTTAAGTTGTATTCCATATTCCTCATCACCTAGATACCTTGCATTCATACACCACACTCCCCCCCCTTTCCCCTCCCTATCTAACCCCACCGAAAATGTTAACCCAGCATGATCACTAAAAGTTGTAAAAATATACTTAATATCCTTCATAAAATTCCTTAACCCTTCATTTACTAAAACCAGATCTATCCGTGTCTGTTTCAACTCCCCTAAAACCACCTGCCTTCTAGAAAATTCTCTCTTGTTCGGATTCTCATCCCTCCATATATCAATCAAATTGTTTTCCAACATAATCTTCCTTAAAACCCCCCTAGATACGTCACTTCTAAAAATAGCTCCCCTTGCCATATCTAATCTATTCATTTTAACATTAAAATCCCCAACTAAAATACAGTTACCCCTGCACCATTTCCCTAATTCTAAAAATAAATCCCTCCGCTCTATCTCATTATTCGGCGCATAAATATTTATAATCCTAAAAACCCTATTCATATATTCAAAATCCAAAATTAAAATCCTCCCATTATTATCATTATATATCTTCTTCACATTTTCTACTACATCCTTCCTTAATAAAATTGCAACCCCACTTGAATTCCCTCTGCCATTGTTTACATAAATAAAATCCCTCCATATTTTTTTTACTTCTAAAACACATACATTATCCCAGTGTGTTTCTTGAATACATAAAATATCTGAATTCTTCATTTGTACTATTCTATTAAATTTTCCCATTGTTCTCAAACCATTTGCATTTATCGACATTATATTAACCATTCTAATAAATAATAAAATAATAAAATATAATTCCATTATCCTTTACCTATTATCCAGTTTCTTTCCTCTTCCACCCTTTCTCTCCCCCTCTTCCCACCGCTTTCCTCTTCCTGTATCCTTCCCTCGTTCTTTCCATCTTTTCCCCATCATCTGTGTCCGATATCTCCTCCAAGTCCATGCTATCCAGCCAACACCCACTCTTGGCATCCACCTCCGTTGTGCTCCCCGTATTCATCTCCGTTTCTGCCACCGTCATCGCTGTGCTCCCCGTGCTCGTCTCCATCTCATGTACAGTCGCCGTTGTGCTCCCCGTGCTCATCTCCGCCTCCGTTATTGTCCTCAAACCCAAAACCCTCTCCATTTCTTCACCCCCCGAGGTACTTGTTAGTGCTGTGCTCTCCCCCAAAACCTGTGAGTCCCCCGTGCTTCCCCCCAGTCCACTCCCCCCCTCCTCCTGAAAACTCCCTCTTCTTATTTCCGAGTCCATACTGCTCCCAATTTCATTTATCTTCTGGTCCTTCTTCCTTCTTCCTTCTTCCTTCTCTCCACCCTCCACCTCTTCCTCTCCTCCATCGTCTTCTTCTGCTCGGGGTGATACATCAGCCTCCACAAAAAGATCCTGGCTCCCCTCCTCATTCACAACCTCTCCACAGTTGCACTCGTTGGCTCTCATGCGACATCCTTCGCAAAATGCCCTTTCCTTTCCACCTGCACATTCTCTTGCAAAATGCCCTTGCTTCCCACACTTATAACATTTAAATTCAGGGCATTCCTTCAAAATATGCCCAGGCTGAATACAAAGCCTACAAACTCTGACCTGCTTATCATGTATAACTCGAAAGTATTCTCCACCTTCAAGTGTGTCAAACTTTGTAGAGTACGGCAATGACTTCACAGTATCAGTAAATTTTACTTTGCAGTATCTCGTGCCATCTGCTATATCCGTCCCCGGCCAAACTCTCCTCCTGATTTCAGAGACTGCTGATACACCCCAGCTACATAGCTTGGCCAATATAGCACTGTCTTCCATATATACAGGCAGATTCATGAATGAGACTATAAGTTCATTGGAAACCACATCTCTTGCCATAATTCTTGTTTCTTTAATCATGAAGCCATCCATTAAGCGCTCTTTTCCTTTTCCATTTCTCATCGTGATCTCGTACTTTCTTTCTCCTTTTACTCTACATCCCACCACCTCCCCACACACCTCTTTAATCGCACGTAGCAATTCCATCGTTGTGACTTTATCTTCTCCCATCAACTCCACTGCCACCGTAAATTCTTTTCCATATTTCATTCCTCCTTCATCTCCATGTTTCTTCCGTTGCGCATTTTCTTTGTCCTTGTCCAGTCCATTAGCCATTGCCATGTTGTCCGTCATTGTAAAACAAAAATGAGACACGAAACCTCTCCCCCAAGCAGCAAAAACTGCAAAGGGGGAAAAAAACGAACCAAACTTAAATGTATTCAAATGCAAAAATCAAAAATTAAACTTCAAAAAACGTTGAAAAATAACCAAAAAAGCTCTCGAGCAAACACTCTCCAGCAAACACTCACTCACAGCTCAGACACTCGCACCTGTCGTCACTTCTCCAATCAGGAAATGCGCATTCAGGTAGGTAAGGCCGTAAGCGAAGGAACAACTCTTGGTACACCATATAGAGTCAAAGTGAGTCTGATAAACAGACATTGCATTTTCACCAATTAGATAAGCAGCTTGAACTTTGGGTCACTCAAAAAGGGGAAGAAATTACATATACTGTAGCCATCACTTTTTAGCACAGATAGTTGGATGAAATACAAACAAACCTTGCTAACATTTCAAAGCGAGGGCACATATTTCAGCCTTGTGGGAAAAAATGGACAAATACAATGACTTCTGACAAATACATCATTAGCAACAATTTCCCATGCAGCTAGCCTACTAGCCAGAATAAATACACAAAAGCTCTGAATGTTGAAAAACTATTGCATTGTTCTGTGCTAAGGAGGAGCGCATGTATGGACAATTTCATATTGTAAGCGCATGGGGCGCGTATGACACATCATGACTGGGGGTGGGGTTAGAGCGGCTTCTCAACTATCTCTTGATTGAAGTACCAGCGTGGCATAAATACCATGCTGCATTTCGCAACATGATGTTTCCACAAAATGCCAACAATGTTTCGCTACAAACAAATGTTTCCACCTTTTGATTAGTCCACCTTTCGATTGGTCCACAAAATCTCTTTCAAAACTGACTTCAAAGATCTCCATAAGCACAAGTCAACCTCAAGGTTTATCATCAAACAAGACATCAGGGGAGAGCGCGAACGCAGTCCCCCACTACCATAAATTATGCAATCGAGATTTCCACATTTGGGAAATTCGCAGGGGTCAGCACAACCAGAGTGCAATGGCTGAGCCTCGCCCTGGGTGAACCGCCTTCTTGATCACGGTAGCTCCCTTGCCAGGTAAGTATGACTTATACACATCGGTGGAGGGCAAGTCTCTCCAGTGCCAACATTTTCGTCTAACGGTAACCACTTTGTGTTCTGATAATATCACATCACTTCGACCTGCGTGAAATGCCGTTTAGGAATGCACTTGCAGACAGAGTGGTGAAAAAGTTGTTTATTTTGTTTACTAGATTATATCAGTGAACCACTAGATTCCCATCATGCAACACTGTAGAAAAAATCACCAATGACTTTTTAATATCTTAATTAACCTGTCTGATATCACAAATGTATGCGATATGACGAAATACAATCACATTCAGACACACACACAGACAAATGCATGAAACCAATTGATTTATTATCGATAACATCTCACATTCTCTTGTGCTTTTGATTTACTCCGTAAAAGAAGGGTTGTAATTCCACCATGGAAAACACAGGGCCATCAGACATCAGTCCAGTTCCTCTCCTCACCAGCATTAATTCCTCTGATCATTTGAACAGGGCGAGGGAGCACAAAGCACACACAAGCTGCATTCAGTAACAATATTCTTATTTGTCTTATAAATAAAAGGCAGTTGCTCCCTGACAACACAAGGAACTTTGATCGTATTAAAAGGGCAGGGGAGACTAGCCCATATAAGCTGAATTTAGTCAATTCAGCATCAAACGCTTACTACAAGGCAGTGTTGCTGATTAAATAATGCAAGAGCACACCCTAGTGGACAAAATGCTTACAGCACCTGGTATTCCCAGGCAGTCTCCCATCCAAGTACTAACCAGGCCCGACCCTGCTTAGCTTCCGAGATCAGACGAGATCGGGTGTATTCAGGTAGGTAAGGCCGTAAGCGAAGGAACAACTCTTGGTACACCATATAGAGTCAAAGTGAGTCTGATAAACAGACATTGCATTTTCACCAATTAGATAAGCAGCTTGAACTTTGGGTCACTCAAAAAGGGGAAGAAATTACATATACTGTAGCCATCACTTTTTAGCACAGATAGTTGGATGAAATACAAACAAACCTTGCTAACATTTCAAAGCGAGGGCACATATTTCAGCCTTGTGGGAAAAATGGACAAATACAATGACTTCTGACAAATACATCATTAGCAACAATTTCCCATGCAGCTAGCCTACTAGCCAGAATAAATACACAAAAGCTCTGAATGTTGAAAAACTATTGCATTGTTCTGTGCTAAGGAGGAGCGCATGTATGGACAATTTCATATTGTAAGCGCATGGGGCGCGTATGACACATCATGACTGGGGGTGGGGTTAGAGCGGCTTCTCAACTATCTCTTGATTGAAGTACCAGCGTGGCATAAATACCATGCTGCATTTCGCAACATGATGTTTCCACAAAATGCCAACAATGTTTCGCTACAAACAAATGTTTCCACCTTTTGATTAGTCCACCTTTCGATTGGTCCAGAAAATCTCTTTCAAAACTGACTTCAAAGATCTCCATACGCACAAGTCAACCTCAAGGTTTATCATCATACAAGACATCAGGGGAGAGCGCGAACGCAGTCCCCCACTACCATAAATTATGCAATCGAGATTTCCGCATTTGGGAAATTCGCAGGGGTCAGCACAGCCAGAGTGCAATGGCTGAGCCTCGCCCTGGGTGAACCGCCTTCTTGATCACGGTAGCTCCCTTGCCAGGTAAGTATGACTTTTACACATCGGTGGAGGGCAAGTCTCTCCAGTGCCAACATTTTCGTCTAACGGTAACCACTTTGTGTTCTGATAATATCACATCACTTCGACCTGCGTGAAATGCCGTTTAGGAATGCACTTGCAGACAGAGTGGTGAAAAAGTTGTTTATTTTGTTTACTAGATTATATCAGTGAACCACTAGATTCCCATCATGCAACACTGTAGAAAAAATCACCAATGACTTTTTAATATCTTAATTAACCTGTCTGATATCACAAATGTATGCGATATGACGAAATACAATCACATTCAGACACACACACAGACAAATGCATGAAACCAATTGATTTATTATCGATAACATCTCACATTCTCTTGTGCTTTTGATTTACTCCGTAAAAGAAGGGTTGTAATTCCACCATGGAAAACACAGGGCCATCAGACATCAGTCCAGTTCCTCTCCTCACCAGCATTAATTCCTCTGATCATTTGAACAGGGCGAGGGAGCACAAAGCACACACAAGCTGCATTCAGTAACAATATTCTTATTTGTCTTATAAATAAAAGGCAGTTGCTCCCTGACAACACAAGGAACTTTGATCGTATTAAAAGGGCAGGGGAGACTAGCCCATATAAGCTGAATTTAGTCAATTCAGCATCAAACGCTTACTACAAGGCAGTGTTGCTGATTAAATAATGCAAGAGCACACCCTAGTGGACAAAATGCTTACAGCACCTGGTATTCCCAGGCAGTCTCCCATCCAAGTACTAACCAGGCCCGACCCTGCTTAGCTTCCGAGATCAGACGAGATCGGGTGTATTCAGGTAGGTAAGGCCGTAAGCGAAGGAACAACTCTTGGTACACCATATAGAGTCAAAGTGAGTCTGATAAACAGACATTGCATTTTCACCAATTAGATAAGCAGCTTGAACTTTGGGTCACTCAAAAAGGGGAAGAAATTACATATACTGTAGCCATCACTTTTTAGCACAGATAGTTGGATGAAATACAAACAAACCTTGCTAACATTTCAAAGCGAGGGCACATATTTCAGCCTTGTGGGAAAAAATGGACAAATACAATGACTTCTGACAAATACATCATTAGCAACAATTTCCCATGCAGCTAGCCTACTAGCCAGAATAAATACACAAAAGCTCTGAATGTTGAAAAACTATTGCATTGTTCTGTGCTAAGGAGGAGCGCATGTATGGACAATTTCATATTGTAAGCGCATGGGGCGCGTATGACACATCATGACTGGGGGTGGGGTTAGAGCGGCTTCTCAACTATCTCTTGATTGAAGTACCAGCGTGGCATAAATACCATGCTGCATTTCGCAACATGATGTTTCCACAAAATGCCAACAATGTTTCGCTACAAACAAATGTTTCCACCTTTTGATTAGTCCACCTTTCGATTGGTCCACAAAATCTCTTTCAAAACTGACTTCAAAGATCTCCATAAGCACAAGTCAACCTCAAGGTTTATCATCAAACAAGACATCAGGGGAGAGCGCGAACGCAGTCCCCCACTACCATAAATTATGCAATCGAGATTTCCGCATTTGGGAAATTCGCAGGGGTCAGCACAGCCACAGTGCAATGGCTGAGCCTCGCCCTGGGTGAACCGCCTTCTTGATCACGGTAGCTCCCTTGCCAGGTAAGTATGACTTATACACATCGGTGGAGGGCAAGTCTCTCCAGTGCCAACATTTTCGTCTAACGGTAACCACTTTGTGTTCTGATAATATCACATCACTTCGACCTGCGTGAAATGCCGTTTAGGAATGCACTTGCAGACAGAGTGGTGAAAAAGTTGTTTATTTTGTTTACTAGATTATATCAGTGAACCACTAGATTCCCATCATGCAACACTGTAGAAAAAATCACCAATGACTTTTTAATATCTTAATTAACCTGTCTGATATCACAAATGTATGCGATATGACGAAATACAATCACATTCAGACACACACACAGACAAATGCATGAAACCAATTGATTTATTATCGATAACATCTCACATTCTCTTGTGCTTTTGATTTACTCCGTAAAAGAAGGGTTGTAATTCCACCATGGAAAACACAGGGCCATCAGACATCAGTCCAGTTCCTCTCCTCACCAGCATTAATTCCTCTGATCATTTGAACAGGGCGAGGGAGCACAAAGCACACACAAGCTGCATTCAGTAACAATATTCTTATTTGTCTTATAAATAAAAGGCAGTTGCTCCCTGACAACACAAGGAACTTTGATCGTATTAAAAGGGCAGGGGAGACTAGCCCATATAAGCTGAATTTAGTCAATTCAGCATCAAACGCTTACTACAAGGCAGTGTTGCTGATTAAATAATGCAAGAGCACACCCTAGTGGACAAAATACTTACAGCACCTGGTATTCCCAGGCAGTCTCCCATCCAAGTACTAACCAGGCCCGACCCTGCTTAGCTTCCGAGATCAGACGAGATCGGGTGTATTTTTTTTTTTTTTATCTTTTATTATGAAAAACAATCATTATTTACAACATTCAGTCAATAATAAATAAGGATGAACAATTCACCCTTTTTTCAAAATCTGAAAAAAAAAAATGAAAAACAATTAAAATCACAATCCTTCACTAAAACCAATTAATAATTAAATACAAGTTTTCCATTTGACAGAATTTCAATAAAAGTACTCCCCCACACAAACAATTTTTCAAAATTTCCTCCACCGTATCTATATATTATCTCTATATCTTTCTCTAAAATCCTGCTAAAAAAACCTTCCACACTCACAATTTTCCCTTCATAATGACCTAGATTCCTTCTTAATCTTATCGCATATCTAGCATGACTCAGTATAAAATTCACCAAATTAAAATTTAAAACTTTACTTTTCCCATTTAAACCAAAAAGAAACAACCTCCTCCACTCCACCCCAGTAAAAATCTCTTCTCCCCAATGTTTTACTAAAAGCCCCTTTAAAAACTCGTGAAAATCTTTCAACCTACTACATTCAACAAAAAAGTGCATAAAATTTTCCACCCCCGTACCACAAATATCACATTCTCTTTTAATATCCCTATTTATTTGATGCAAAACCACATTTGTAAAAATCCTATTATGTTTCATTTTAAAATCATTGTCTTCACATTCTATAAAATTACATTTTACATTTACATTCTTCCATATTGATTTCACATCCATATTTGGAAACACCCTAGACCACACTTTTTCCGAAGCAGGAACTTTTATCTCTTTTAAAATACATTTTCTATAAACCATTTTAACTTTTAAACCTGATAAATCATGTTTCTCCCCATTACTTTCATAATATAAAACCGGTAAACCCCTAGATCTTTTGACCACCTCTTTATTTATTAAAATCACCCACTCCCCAGGAATACATCCTAATATTTTCTTATACATATTCTCCACAGTAGTTTTACTTATCTCTTCATCTACTTCAACCACATTATCATATATAGCCGGAAATGGAAGAAACCCAGGAATTACCTCATATGCTATGTCACCTATCTGCCTCATCCCAGCCCTCATAAAATATTTACAAAACAACATCATATTATTGCACTTTATCTTTGGATTTAAAAATATCGGCTGATTTAAAATATTTTCTAAAATGGTACATTCATAATAAACATTTGGTAAAAACTGCCCCCAAGCCTCAAACACTTCTCTATAAAACAAAGGTATATTACCTAACATTTCTTTCTTCATACTCATCAATAAACCATTGTCCCCCATCCTCCCAACCTCCTGCAAATACTCTTTAAAAAACCTTTTCCACCCATAATCCAATTCACCAAATAAATATTTCCGTACCATTTTTACTCTAATTGCTGTTTTCCTTACACTTAAATCTACCAACTTCAAACCCCCCTCCTCATAACCTGCAATCAAAGTTTTAAAAGCTATTTTCACCCCCTTCCCTTCCCATAAAAAATCAACTACAATTTTATTCATTTCAGATAAAACCCATTCTGGCATATCCAAAACATTCATTACATAAATAAAAATTGACATCAACAATGAATTTATGACAATTACTTTCCCTTTTAATTTCAAAGACCTCCCCCTCCACATATTTACCACCTTTCTAACTTTATTTATTACACCACTCCATGTCAAATCCCTAGCTTCCATTTCCTTCACCCCTAAAAACACTCCTAACACCTTAAAATAATCTTTAACCACTTTAAAAGGAAAATTCCCCTCATTAATCTTCCCAATATACATTACTACTGACTTCTCCATGTTAACCTTTGCACCCGATGCTTGTCCATATACTTTAAAACATTCCATCACCCTTTTTACACTACCCTCATCTCTAACTGTTATAGTGGTATCATCTGCGTATTGATGAATCAAACTAAAACCTCCTTGCGGAGTCTGTACACAATTTATAAGATTATCTTTTTTAAGAAATGCTGCTAAAGGTTCTACCGATAAAACAAATAATAAAGCTGATAAAGGGCACCCCTGTCTCACAGATCTCTCAAGAATAAAAGAATCGGTTAAAACCCCATTACATTTCACCCTACTTTTTGCCTTCTTATATAATAATTTTATCCATCCTATTATTCTGTTACCAAAACCATATTTATCCATTACCCTAAACATAAAATCATGTTCCACCCTATCAAAAGCTTTATTTAAATCTATGCTTAAAACAATTCCCCCCATCTTATCATGATTCATTTTATTTATCACATCTCTAATTGTATTAATTGTATCAGCAATATCTCTCCCAGGCACACTATAATTCTGTGTAGGTGCTATAATATCATTTAAAACTTGCTTCATTCTATTTGCCAGTATCTTAGCTAAAATCTTATAATCCGAATTTAATAAACTAATTGGCCTATAATTCTCCAGTTTTAATTTGCTTCCCTTATTTTTATATAAAATTGTTATCAGCCCTGTCACCATAGATTCTGAAATACTATCATTATCCTCCATATATTGATAAACTTCCAATAAAATAGGTGCTAAAAAACAGGCATATATTTTATAAAACTCTGCAATTATTCCATCTACTCCAGGACTCTTATTTACTTGTAACCCCTTAATCGCATCTTTAACTTCAGTCAATGTTATCTTCCCATCACACATTTGTTTATCTTCTACATTAATTTGCACATCCACACTATCCAATATCTCCTTTACACACCCCTCATCCACCTCCCCTTTCTTAAATAAATCCTTATAAAAATTCTGCACTGTTTCTAAAACCTCTACATAATCATTGACAACTTCACCCTTTATATTTTCGATCTCTCTAATATATGTTCTCCTCTGTTTATTCTTCTCTAAACCAAGAAAAAATGAAGTACATTTCTCCCCCTCCAAAACATACTTTGCCTTACTTCTTATAATTGCACCCTTACACTTATCTATTTCATATTTAGTCAATTGTGCTTTTAATTCCAAAAACTTATCTATATTATAATTAGGTTCACTGTCACACTTCCTCATTTCTTCATCCAATTTAGCTCTCAACTCATTTTCTTCTCTTTTCATCCTACCTCTCTTTTTCCTTGCATATCTTATACTAAAAACTTTAATTTTTTGCTTAACCTTTTCCCACCATAAACACTTATCATTCTCTTTCTGCTTATCCTCCATTTCACATTCTATCAAAGATTTAAGTTGTTTCCCATATTCCTCATCTCCTAAATACCCTGCATTCATACACCATATTCCACCCCCTGTTCTTTCCTTATCTAATCCCACTGAAAATGTTAAACCTGCATGATCACTAAAAGTTGTAAAAACATACTTAATATCTTTCATAAAATTCCTTAAACCTTCTTTTACTAAAACCAGATCTATCCTCGTTTGTTTCAAATCCCCTAAAACCACCTGCCTTCTAGAAAATTCTCTTTTTTCTGGATTTTCCTCTCTCCATATATCAATCATTCCTTTTTCTAACATCATCTTCTTTAAAACCCCCCTAGATACATCACTTCTAAAAATAGCTCCTCTTGTCATATCCAGTCTATCCATTTTAACATTAAAATCCCCAACTACAATACAGTTTCCCTCACACCATTTTCCTATTTCGAAAAATAAATCTTTGCGCTCTATTTCAGTATTAGGCGCATAAATATTTATTACTCTAAAAACCATGCTCATATATTCAAAATCTAAAATTAAAATCCTCCCATTATTATCATTATATATCTGTTTCACATTATCCACCACATCTTTCCTCAATAAAATAGCAACCCCACTTGAATTCCCCCTGCCATTGTTAACAAAAATAAAATCTCTCCATATTTTTTTTACTTCTAAAATACATACATTGTCCCAATGTGTTTCTTGCAGGCATAAAATATCCGAATTCTTCATTTTAACTATTCTTTGAAATTTTTCCATTGTTCTTAAACCATTCGCATTGATTGACATAAAATTAACCATCCCAATAAATAATAAAAAGAAAAAATATTTTCTCATTATCCTCTACCTTTTGTCATGTTTTCTTCCTTTTTCGTCCTTTTTCACCCCCAACGCCGCTTTCCTCTTCCTGTAGCCTCCCCTTGTTCTATCAATCTTTTCCATGTCTTCTGAATCTGAAATTGACTCCAAATCCATCTCTTCCAACCAACTCGAATTCTCCTTTCCTGTGCCTGTCGTGCTGCCTGTATCCATTTGCGTCTCCTGTATAGTTGTCAGCATCCCACTCCGCTCCACTTCACCTCCTTCCGAAGCACCCACATATCCCGAGGCCCCCCCCAAAAACTGTGAGTCCCCAGTGCCTCCACCCAGCCCACTCCCGCCCTCCTCCTGAAAACTCCCTCTTCTTATTTCTGAATCCATACTGCCCCCTATTTCATCCGTCTTCTGTTCCATCTTCTCCCCTCTTCTTTTCTCCGTCTCTCCACCCTCCACCACGTCCTCTCCTCCATCGTCTTCTTCTGCTCGGGGTGATACATCAGCCTCCACAAAAAGATCCTGGCTCCCCTCCTCATTCACAACCTCTCCACAGTTGCACTCGTCAGCTCTCATGCGACATCCTTCGCAAAATGCCCTTTCCTTTCCACCTACACATTCTCTTGCATAATGCCCTTGCTTCCCACACTTATAACATTTGAATTCAGGGCAGTCCTTCAAAATATGCCCAGGCTGAATACAAAGCCTACAAACTCTGACCTGCTTATCATGTATAACTCGAAAGTACTCTCCACCTTCAAGTGTGTCAAACTTTGTAGAGTACGGCAATGATTTCACAGTATCAGTAAATTTTACTTTGCAGTATCTCGTGCCATCTGCTATATCCGTCCCCGGCCAAACTCTCCTCCTGATGTCCGAGACTGCTGATACACCCCAGCTACATAGCTTGGCCAATATAGCACTGTCTTCCATATATACAGGCAGATTCATGAAAGAGACTATAAGTTCATTGGAAACCATATCTCTTGCCATAATTCTTGTTTCTTTAATCATGAAGCCATCCATTAAGCGCTCTTTTCCTTTTCCATTTCTCATCGTGACCTCGTACTTTCTTTCTCCTTTTACTCTACATCCCACCACCTCCCCACACACCTCTTTAATCGCACGTAGCAATTCCATCGTTGTGACTTTATCTTCTCCCATCAACTCCACTGCCACCGTAAATTCTTTTCCATATTTCATTCCTCCTTCATCTCCATGTTTCTTCCGTTGCGCATTTTCTTTGTCCTTGTCCATTCCATTAGCCATTGCCATGTTGTCCGTCATAGTAAAACAAAAATAAGACCAAAAACCTCTCCCCCAAGCAGCAAAACTGCAAAGGGGGGGAAAAACGAACCAAACTTAAATGTATTCAAATGCACAAATCAAAATTAATCTTCAAAAAACGTTGAAAAATAACCAAAAAAGCTCTCAAGCAAACACTCTCAAGCAAACAAACACTCACTCACAGCTCAATCACCTGCACCTGTCTCACTTTCCAAACAGGAAGTGCTCACTCAGGTAGGTAAGGCCGTAAGGGAAGGAACAACTGTTGGTACACCATATAGAGTCAAAGTGAGTCTGATAAACAGACATTGCATTTTCACCAATTAGATAAGCAGCTTGAACTTTGGGTCACTCAAAAAGGGGAAGAAATTACATATACTGTAACCATCACTTTTTAGCACAGAGAGTTGGATGAAAAACAAACAAACCTTGCTAACATTTCAAAGCGAGGGCATATATTTCAGCCTTGTGGGAAAAAATGGACAAATACAATGACTTCTGACAAATACATCATTAGCAACAATTTCCCATGCAGCTAGCCTACTAGCCAGAATAAATACACAAAAGCTCTGAATGTTGAAAAACTATTGCATTGTTCTGTGCTAAGGAGGAGCGCATGTATGGACAATTTCATATTGTAAGCGCATGGGGCGCGTATGACACATCATGACTGGGGGTGGGGTTAGAGCGGCATCTCAACTATCTCTTGATTGAAGTACCAGCGTGGCATAAATACCATGCTGCATTTCGCAACATGATGTTTCCACAAAATGCCAACAATGTTTCGCTACAAACAAATGTTTCCACCTTTTGATTAGTCCACCTTTCAATTGGTCCACAAAATCTCTTTCAAAACTGACTTCAAAGATCTCCATAAGCACAAATCAACCTCAAGGTTAATCATTAAACAAGACATCAGTAGAGAGCGCGAACGGAGTCCCCCACTACCATAAATTATGCAATCGAGATTTCCGCATTTGGGAAATTCGCAGGGGTCAGCACAGCCAGAGTGCAATGGCTGAGTCTCACCCTGGGTGAACCACCTTCCAGGTAAGTATGACTTATACACATCGGTGGAGGGCAAGTCTCTCCAGTGCCAACATTTTCGTCTAACGGTAACCACTTTGTGTTCTGATAATATCACATCACTTCGACCTGCGTGAAATGCCGTTTAGGAATGCACTTGCAGACAGAGTGGTGAAAAAGTTGTTTATTTTGTTTACTAGATTATATCAGTGAACCACTAGATTCCCATCATGCAACACTGTAGAAAAAATCACCAATGACTTTTTAATATCTTAATTAACCTGTCTGATATCACAAATGTATGCGATATGACGAAATACAATCACATTCAGACACACACACAGACAAATGCATGAAACCAATTGATTTATTATCGATAACATCTCACATTCTCTTGTGCTTTTGATTTACTCCGTAAAAGAAGGGTTGTAATTCCACCATGGAAAACACAGGGCCATCAGACATCAGTCCAGTTCCTCTCCTCACCAGCATTAATTCCTCTGATCATTTGAACAGGGCGAGGGAGCACAAAGCACACACAAGCTGCATTCAGTAACAATATTCTTATTTGTCTTATAAATAAAAGGCAGTTGCTCCCTGACAACACAAGGAACTTTGATCGTATTAAAAGGGCAGGGGAGACTAGCCCATATAAGCTGAATTTAGTCAATTCAGCATCAAACGCTTACTACAAGGCAGTGTTGCTGATTAAATAATGCAAGAGCACACCCTAGTGGACAAAATGCTTACAGCACCTGGTATTCCCAGGCAGTCTCCCATCCAAGTACTAACCAGGCCCGACCCTGCTTAGCTTCCGAGATCAGACGAGATCGGGTGTATTCAGGTAGGTAAGGCCGTAAGCGAAGGAACAACTCTTGGTACACCATATAGAGTCAAAGTGAGTCTGATAAACAGACATTGCATTTTCACCAATTAGATAAGCAGCTTGAACATTGGGTCACTCAAAAAGGGGAAGAAATTACATATACTGTAGCCATCACTTTTTAGCACAGATAGTTGGATGAAATACAAACAAACCTTGCTAACATTTCAAAGCGAGGGCACATATTTCAGCCTTGTGGGAAAAAATAGACAAATACAATGACTTCTGACAAATACATCATTAGCAACAATTTCCCATGCAGCTAGCCTACTAGCCAGAATAAATACACAAAAGCTCTGAATGTTGAAAAACTATTGCATTGTTCTGTGCTAAGGAGGAGCGCATGTATGGACAATTTCATATTGTAAGCGCATGGGGCGCGTATGACACATCATGACTGGGGGTGGGGCTAGAGCGGCTTCTCAACTATCTCTTGATTGAAGTACCAGCGTGGCATAAATACCATGCTGCATTTCGCAACATTATGCATTTCGCAACATGATGTTTCCACAAAATGCCAACAATGTTTCGCTACAAACAAATGTTTCCACCTTTCGATTGGTCCACAAAATCTCTTTCAAAACTGACTTCAAAGATCTCCATAAGCACAAGTCAACCTCAAGGTTTATCATCAAACAAGACATCAGGGGAGAGCGCGAACGCAGTCCCCCACTACCATAAATTATGCAATCGAGATTTCCGCATTTGGGAAACTCGCAGGGGTCAGCACAGCCACAGTGCAATGGCTGAGCCTCGCCCTGGGTGAACAGCCTTCTTGATCACGGTAGCTCCCTTGCCAGGTAAGTATGACTTTTACACATCGGTGGAGGGCAAGTCTCTCCAGTGCCAACATTTTCGTCTAACGGTAACCACTTTGTGTTCTGATAATATCACATCACTTCGACCTGCGTGAAATGCCGTTTAGGAATGCACTTGCAGACAGAGTGGTGAAAAAGTTGTTTATTTTGTTTACTAGATTATATCAGTGAACCACTAGATTCCCATCATGCAACACTGTAGAAAAAATCACCAATGACTTTTTAATATCTTAATTAACCTGTCTGATATCACAAATGTATGCGATATGACGAAATACAATCACATTCAGACACACACACAGACAAATGCATGAAACCAATTGATTTATTATCGATAACATCTCACATTCTCTTGTGCTTTTGATTTACTCCGTAAAAGAAGGGTTGTAATTCCACCATGGAAAACACAGGGCCATCAGACATCAGTCCAGTTCCTCTCCTCACCAGCATTAATTCCTCTGATCATTTGAACAGGGCGAGGGAGCACAAAGCACACACAAGCTGCATTCAGTAACAATATTCTTATTTGTCTTATAAATAAAAGGCAGTTGCTCCCTGACAACACAAGGAACTTTGATCGTATTAAAAGGGCAGGGGAGACTAGCCCATATAAGCTGAATTTAGTCAATTCAGCATCAAACGCTTACTACAAGGCAGTGTTGCTGATTAAATAATGCAAGAGCACACCCTAGTGGACAAAATGCTTACAGCACCTGGTATTCCCAGGCAGTCTCCCATCCAAGTACTAACCAGGCCCGACCCTGCTTAGCTTCCGAGATCAGACGAGATCGGGTGTATTCAGGTAGGTAAGGCCGTAAGCGAAGGAACAACTCTTGGTACACCATATAGAGTCAAAGTGAGTCTGATAAACAGACATTGCATTTTCACCAATTAGATAAGCAGCTTGAACTTTGGGTCACTCAAAAAGGGGAAGAAATTACATATACTGGAGCCATCACTTTTTAGCACAGATAGTTGGATGAAATACAAACAAACCTTGCTAACATTTCAAAGCGAGGGCACATATTTCAGCCTTGTGGGAAAAAATGGACAAATACAATGACTTCTGACAAATACATCATTAGCAACAATTTCCCATGCAGCTAGCCTACTAGCCAGAATAAATACACAAAAGCTCTGAATGTTGAAAAACTATTGCATTGTTCTGTGCTAAGGAGGAGCGCATGTATGGACAATTTCATATTGTAAGCGCATGGGGCGCGTATGACACATCATGACTGGGGGTGGGGTTAGAGCGGCTTCTCAACTATCTCTTGATTGAAGTACCAGCGTGGCATAAATACCATGCTGCATTTCGCAACATGATGTTTCCACAAAATGCCAACAATGTTTCGCTACAAACAAATGTTTCCACCTTTTGATTAGTCCACCTTTCGATTGGTCCACAAAATCTCTTTCAAAACTGACTTCAAAGATCTCCATAAGCACAAGTCAACCTCAAGGTTTATGATTAAACAAGACATCAGGAGAGAGCGCGAACGCAGTCCCCCACTACCATAAATTATGCAATCGAGATTTCCGCATTTGGGAAATTCGCAGGGGTCAGCACAGCCACAGTGCAATGGCTGAGCCTCGCCCTGGGTGAACCGCCTTCTTGATCACGGTAGCTCCCTTGCCAGGTAAGTATGACTTATACACATCGGTGGAGGGCAAGTCTCTCCAGTGCCAACATTTTCGTCTAACGGTAACCACTTTGTGTTCTGATAATATCACATCACTTCGACCTGCGTGAAATGCCATTTAGGAATGCACTTGCAGACAGAGTGGTGAAAAAGTTGTTTATTTTGTTTACTAGATTATATCAGTGAACCACTAGATTCCCATCATGCAACACTGTAGAAAAAATCACCAATGACTTTTTAATATCTTAATTAACCTGTCTGATATCACAAATGTATGCGATATGACGAAATACAATCACATTCAGACACACACACAGACAAATGCATGAAACCAATTGATTTATTATCGATAACATCTCATATTCTCTGGTGCTTTTGATTTACTCCGTAAAAGAAGGGTTGTAATT
Source organism: Salvelinus alpinus (assembly GCF_045679555.1). Taxonomy (NCBI): domain Eukaryota; kingdom Metazoa; phylum Chordata; class Actinopteri; order Salmoniformes; family Salmonidae; genus Salvelinus; species Salvelinus alpinus. Next base: position 6,285 of record NW_027256005.1, on the reverse strand, counting down.
CCACCATGGAAAACACAGGGCCATCAGACATCAGTCCAGTTCCTCTCCTCACCAGCATTAATTCCTCTGATCATTTGAACAGGGCGAGGGAGCACAAAGCACACACAAGCTGCATTCAGTAACAATATTCTTATTTGTCTTATAAATAAAAGGCAGTTGCTCCCTGACAACACAAGGAACTTTGATCGTATTAAAAGGGCAGGGGAGACTAGCCCATATAAGCTGAATTTAGTCAATTCAGCATCAAACGCTTACTACAAGGCAGTGTTGCTGATTAAATAATGCAAGAGCACACCCTAGTGGACAAAATGCTTACAGCACCTGGTATTCCCAGGCAGTCTCCCATCCAAGTACTAACCAGGCCCGACCCTGCTTAGCTTCCGAGATCAGACGAGATCGGGTGTATTCAGGTAGGTAAGGCCGTAAGCGAAGGAACAACTCTTGGTACACCATATAGAGTCAAAGTGAGTCTGATAAACAGACATTGCATTTTCACCAATTAGATAAGCAGCTTGAACTTTGGGTCACTCAAAAAGGGGAAGAAATTACATATACTGTAGCCATCACTTTTTAGCACAGATAGTTGGATGAAATAAACTTAAACTTCCGGCGCCGAAAAGAGATGGCCGCCTCGCTTCGCGTTCCTTGGAAAATATGCAGTATTTTGTTTTTTTATGTGTTATTTCTTACATCGGTACCCCAGGTAATCTTAGGTTTCATTACATACAGTCGGGAGGAACTACTGAATATACGATTAACGTCAACTCATCATCGTTCCTACCAGGAATATGACTTTCCCGAAACGGATCCAGTGTTTTGCCTTCCACCCAATACAATGGATCTGATCCCAGCCGGCGACCCTGTGCGACGCCGAAAAAGGGGCAAACGAGGCGGTCTCGTGGTCAGGCTTCGGAGACGGGCACATCGCGCTCCACTCCCTAGCATACTACTCGCCAATGTCCAGTCTCTTGACAATAAGGTTGATGAAATCCGAGCACGGGTAGCATTCCAGAGAGACATCAGGGATTGCAACGTGCTCTGCTTCACGGAAACATGGCTAACTCAAGGGACGCTAACGGAGTCGGTGCAGCCAGCTGGTTTCTTCATGCATCGCGCCGACTCCCGCGCTCAGGTCTGTTCAACGCTGGTCCGACTAATCTGAATCCACGCTTCAAGACTGCTTCGATCACGCGGATTGGAATATGTTCCGCATCGCGTCCAACAACAATATTGACGAATATGCTGATTCGGTGAGCGAGTTCATTAGGAAGTGCATTGACGATGTCGTACCCACAGCAACGATTAAAACATTCCCAAACCAGAAACCGTGGATTGACGGCAGCATTCGCGTGAAACTGAAAGCGCGAACCACTGCTTTTAACCAGGGCAAGGTGACCGGAAGCATGACCGAATACAAACAGTGTAGCTATTCTCTCCGCAAGGCAATCAAACAGGCTAAGTCCCAGTACAGAGACAAAATCGAGTCGCAATTCAACAGCTCAGACACAAGAGGTATGTGGCAGGGTCTACAGTCAATCACGGATTACAAAAAGAAAACCGGCCCCGTCGCGGACCAGGATGTCTTGCTCCCAGACAGGCTTAACAACTTTTTTGCCCGCTTTGAGGACGGTGCAGTGCCACTGACACGGCCCCCTACCAAAACCTGCGGGCTCTCCTTCACTGCAGCCGAGGTGAGTAAAACATTTAAACGTGTTAACCCTCGCAAGGCTGCAGGCCCAGACGGCATTCCCAGCCGCGTCCTCAGAGCATGCGCAGACCAGCTGGCTGGTGTGTTTACGGACATATTCAATCAATCCTTATCCCAGTCTGCTGTTCCCACATGCTTCAAGAGGGCCACCATTGTTCCTGTTCCCAAGAAAGCTAAGGTAACTGAGCTAAACGACTACCGCCCCGTAGCACTCACTTCCGTCATCATGAAGTGCTTTGAGAGACTAGTCAAGGACCATATCACCTCCACCCTACCGGACACCCTAGACCCACTCCAATTTGCTTACCGACCCAATAGGTCCACAGACGACGCAATCGCAACCACACTGCACACTGCCCTAACCCATCTGGACAAGAGGAATACCCATGTGAGAATGCTGTTCATCGATTACAGCTCAGCATTTAACACCATAGTACCCTCCAAACTCGTCATCAAGCTCGAGACCCTGGGTCTCGACCCCGCCCTGTGCAACTGGGTCCTGGACTTCCTGACGGGCCGCCCCCAGGTGGTGAGGGTAGGTAACAACATCTCCACCCCGCTGATCCTCAACACTGGGGCCCCACAAGGGTGCGTTCTGAGCCCTCTCCTGTACTCCCTGTTCACCCACGACTGCGTGGCCATGCACGCCTCCAACTCAATCATCAAGTTTGCGGATGACACTACAGTGGTAGGCTGATTACCAACAACGACGAGACGGCCTACAGGGAGGAGGTGAGGGCCCTCGGAGTGTGGTGTCAGGAAAATAACCTCACACTCAACGTCAACAAAACAAAGGAGATGATTGTGGACTTCAGGAAACAGCAGAGGGAGCACCCCCCTATCCACATCGACGGGTCAATAGTGGAGAAGGTGGAAAGTTTTAAGTTCCTCGGTGTACACATCACGGACAAACTGAATTGGCAAACAAACCTTGCTAACATTTCAAAGCGAGGGCACATATTTCAGCCTTGTGGGAAAAAATGGACAAATACAATGACTTCTGACAAATACATCATTAGCAACAATTTCCCATGCAGCTAGCCTACTAGCCAGAATAAATACACAAAAGCTCTGAATGTTGAAAAACTATTGCATTGTTCTGTGCTAAGGAGGAGCGCATGTATGGACAATTTCATATTGTAAGCGCATGGGGCGCGTATGACACATCATGACTGGGGGTGGGGTTAGAGCGGCTTCTCAACTATCTCTTGATTGAAGTACCAGCGTGGCATAAATACCATGCTGCATTTGGCAACATGATGTTTCCACAAAATGCCAACAATGTTTCGCTACAAACAAATGTTTCCACCTTTTGATTAGTCCACCTTTCAATTGGTCCAGAAAATCTCTTTCAAAACTGACTTCAAAGATCTCCATAAGCACAAGTCAACCTCAAGGTTTATCATCAAACAAGACATCAGGGGAGAGCGCGAACGCAGTCCCCCACTACCATAAATTATGCAATCGAGATTTACGCATTTGGGAAATTCGCAGGGGTCAGCACAGCCTCAGTGCAATGGCTGAGCCTCGCCCTGGGTGAACAGCCTTCTTGATCACGGTAGCTCCCTTGCCAGGTAAGTATGACTTTTACACATCGGTGGAGGGCAAGTCTCTCCAGTGCCAACATTTTCGTCTAACGGTAACCACTTTGTGTTCTGATAATATCAAATCACTTCGACCTGCGTGAAATGCCATTTAGGAATGCAATTGCAGACAGAGTGGTGAAAAAGTTGTTTATTTTGTTTACTAGATTATATCAGTGAACCACTAGATTCCCATCATGCAACACTGTAGAAAAAATCACCAATGACTTTTTAATATCTTAATTAACCTGTCTGATATCACAAATGTATGCGATATGACGAAATACAATCACATTCAGATAATGCAAGAGCACACCCTAGTGGACAAAATGCTTACAGCACCTGGTATTCCCAGGCAGTCTCCCATCCAAGTACTAACCAGGCCCGACGCTGCTTAGCTTCCGAGATCAGACGAGATCGGGTGTATTCAGGTAGGTAAGGCCGTAAGCGAAGGGACAACTCTTGGTACACCATATAGAGTTAAAGTGAGTCTGATAAACAGACATTGCATTTTCACCAATTAGATAAGCAGCTTGAACTTTGGGTCACTCAAAAAGGGGAAGAAATTACATATACTGTAGCCATCACTTTTTAGCACAGATAGTTGGATGAAATACAAACAAACCTTGCTAACATTTCAAAGCGAGGGCACATATTTCAGCCTTGTGGGAAAAAATGGACAAATACAATGAATTCTGACAAATACATCATTAGCAACAATTTCCCATGCAGCTAGCCTACTAGCCAGAATAAATACACAAAAGCTCTGAATGTTGAAAAACTATTGCATTGTTCTGTGCTAAGGAGGAGCGCATGTATGGACAATTTCATATTGTAAGCGCATGGGCGTATGACACATCATGACTGGGGGTAGAGCGGCTTCTCAACTATCTCTTGATTGAAGTACCAGCGTGGCATAAATACCATGCTGCATTTGCAACATGATGTTTCCACAAAATGCAACAAGTTTGCTACGAGCATTCTCCACCTTTCAATGTCACAAGCCGTCAACCTCAAGGTTTATGATTAAACAAGACATCAGGAGAGAGCGTGAACGCGTTATGCAATCGAGATTTCCGCATTTGGGAAATTCGCAGGGGTCAGCACAGCCAGAGTGCAATGGCTGAGCCTCGCCCTGGGTGAACCGCCTTCTTGATCACGGTAGCTCCCTTGCCAGGTAAGTATGACTTATACACATCGGTGGAGGGCAAGTCTCTCCAGTGCCAACATTTTCGTCTAACGGTAACCACTTTGTGTTCTGATAATATCACATCACTTCGACCTGCGTGAAATGCCGTTTAGGAATGCACTTGCAGACAGAGTGGTGAAAAAGTTGTTTATTTTGTTTACTAGATTATATCAGTGAACCACTAGATTCCCATCATGCAACACTGTAGAAAAAATCACCAATGACTTTTTAATATCTTAATTAACCTGTCTGATATCACAAATGTATGCGATATGACGAAATACAATCACATTCAGACACACACACAGACAAATGCATGAAACCAATTGATTTATTATCGATAACATCTCACATTCTCTTGTGCTTTTGATTTACTCCGTAAAAGAAGGGTTGTAATTCCACCATGGAAAACACAGGGCCATCAGACATCAGTCCAGTTCCTCTCCTCACCAGCATTAATTCCTCTGATCATTTGAACAGGGCGAGGGAGCACAAAGCACACACAAGCTGCATTCAGTAACAATATTCTTATTTGTCTTATAAATAAAAGGCAGTTGCTCCCTGACAACACAAGGAACTTTGATCGTATTAAAAGGGCAGGGGAGACTAGCCCATATAAGCTGAATTTAGTCAATTCAGCATCAAACGCTTACTACAAGGCAGTGTTGCTGATTAAATAATGCAAGAGCACACCCTAGTGGACAAAATGCTTACAGCACCTGGTATTCCCAGGCAGTCTCCCATCCAAGTACTAACCAGGCCCGACCCTGCTTAGCTTCCGAGATCAGACGAGATCGGGTGTATTCAGGTAGGTAAGGCCGTAAGCGAAGGAACAACTCTTGGTACACCATATAGAGTCAAAGTGAGTCTGATAAACAGACATTGCATTTTCACCAATTAGATAAGCAGCTTGAGCTTTGGGTCACTCAAAAAGGGGAAGAATTACATATACTGTAGCCATCACTTTTTAGCACAGATAGTTGGATGAAATACAAACAAACCTTGCTAACATTTCAAAGCGAGGGCACATATTTCAGCCTTGTGGGAAAAAATGGACAAATACAATGACTTCTGACAAATACATCATTAGCAACAATTTCCCATGCAGCTAGCCTACTAGCCAGAATAAATACACAAAAGCTCTGAATGTTGAAAAACTATTGCATTGTTCTGTGCTAAGGAGGAGCGCATGTATGGACAATTTCATATTGTAAGCGCATGGGGCGCGTATGACACATCATGACTGGGGGTGGGGTTAGAGCGGCTTCTCAACTATCTCTTGATTGAAGTACCAGCGTGGCATAAATACCATGCTGCATTTGGCAACATGATGTTTCCACAAAATGCCAACAATGTTTCGCTACAAACAAATGTTTCCACCTTTTGATTAGTCCACCTTTCAATTGGTCCAGAAAATCTCTTTCAAAACTGACTTCAAAGATCTCCATACGCACAAGTCAACCTCAAGGTTTATCATCATACAAGACATCAGGGGAGAGCGCGAACGCAGTCCCCCACTACCATAAATTATGCAATCGAGATTTCCACATTTGGGAAATTCGCAGGGGTCAGCACAACCAGAGTGCAATGGCTGAGCCTCGCCCTGGGTGAACCGCCTTCTTGATCACGGTAGCTCCCTTGCCAGGTAAGTATGACTTATATACATCGGTGGAGGGCAAGTCTCTCCAGTGCCAACATTTTCGTCTAACGGTAACCACTTTGTGTTCTGATAATATCACATCACTTCGACCTGCGTGAAATGCCGTTTAGGAATGCACTTGCAGACAGAGTGGTGAAAAAGTTGT